>NC_137467.1:65728445-65948697 GCF_964235325.1 Thermobia domestica
ATGTATAGGGTAAATACTGTATTAGCAGAAACCGTGTTTTTTTCAATTTAGTAGACAGAGAGAGAAAAATGGATAATCAAATTTTCAATCATTATTATCATTTTAATGAAATCGAAATATGTGTCGGTCCAGCATACAATGATGATATGGAGAATTTTCTGTTAGTATCTCTTTACATAATTACTATGATCGTCTTCGTCTTTCACCTGATGAGTATATACTTTTGTACCATATTATCTAAATATTGAGAACTATTTTAATGTTATTTTAGATGCTTCATTGGCTAGACTATTTTCTGTTGGTGATAACTATGAGGTATCATTGTCAGATACTCTTAAAGGTAACCGTCAGTGTTTTATTCTTTCATCAGATGACGATAGTAATGGTCAGGTAAATTTTTCTGTTTATACATGGAGAAAACTCCATCCTTATTTGCCATGCATTCAACAGGCATATTTACCTGTTCTCAATGCAACAAAGTATCGTCAAACATGTATGAAACAGAGCACTGCTACCATTCCATAATTTACTACTAGTACTAATCTATCATCTGAAGGAATTGCACTGGAAGTATTCACATTATGAAATCATAATAAGAATAATATTTTATTATAATCTTAATTATTTTGTAATGTATTAGAATATGGATTGAAATTAGAGATAGCATTAAAATTTCAGCAAAGGAAAAATTGAGACACGCGGAAATACGTAGGAACAAACCATGGTTCAACCAGGAATGCATTAAACTAGCAGAGAAGAGAAAAAGGCAAAATTACGCTAGCTACAAAATCCGAATGAAATAACCACAAAATTTCGCATATATCAGGCGGGAAACTTCCAAAACTTTTAGAACAAAGAAACGCGATTTTCTGAAAGCTAAAATTAAGGGACTTGAAGATAATAGTAAAAATAAAAACATCCGAGACATGTATAAGGGAATCATCGAATTTAAGAAAGGCTATCAACCTCGTGCTTATATATTAAAGAAATCTGACGGTACAGTTCTCACTGACACGGATAGCATCTTAAATGGATGGAAAGATTTCTTTGACGATTTGCTTAACACGCAGCCAAAAACTAGTGTGCGTGGAGAAAAGGAGATACACACCGCAGAACCGTATGTTCCAGAACCCAACCGAATAAAAGTAGAAACCGCTATAAAGAAATTAAAGAAACACAAATCTCCTGGTGTAGATGAAATTCCGGCTGAGTTAATTTTAGCTGGAGGCGAAAAATTGTGGAACAAGATACACAAACTCATTCTTCTTATCTGGAACAAGGAAGAATCGACACAAGAGTGGAAAGAATCAATTATTGTTCCAATTCACAAGAAAGGCGACAAAACTGATTGTAATAATTATCGAGGCATTTCTCTTCTGTCAACATCCTATAAACAGCTGATTAGAATTCCCGGTGCAAAATTTGAAGACTTGCAACTCTTGAAGCAATTTTGTGGTCCCACGAAGAAATTAAATGTCGACTAAAAGCAGGAAATTCGTGTTACTATTCGGTTCAAAATCTCTTGTCGTCGCGAATTCTGTCGAGGAATTTGAAGCTTAAAATATATAAAACGATAATCATGCCTGTTGTTCTGTATGGCTACGAAACATGGTCACTTACTTTGAGGGAAGAACATAGACTGAAAGTATTTGAGAACAAGATCCTTAGACGAATATTCGGACCCAAGAGGAACGGGAATGGGGAATGGTGGAATTTTCATAACGAGGAACTAAATAATTTATATGGTTCACCCAGCATTGTTAGGGTCGTCAAGTCTAGGAGGCTTACGTGGGCGCGTCATGTAGCTAGAAAGGAAGAAAGTAGAAACGCTTTCAAAGTCTTGACTGGAAGACCAATCGGAAAACGACCATTAGGAAGACCTAGGCGCAGATGGGAGGACAATATTAAGATGGATCTCGGAGAGATCGGAATACAAAGTAGAAACTGGATGCAGTTAGCTAAGGATAGAAGTCGGCGGAGAGCTTTTGTGAACGCAGCATTGAACCTCCGGGTTCCATAGGCTATAGAGTTAGTTAGTTTTAGTTTATTAGAATATGGAGTTTCAACATCCATTTACATGTATTATAGCTGGGCCCACCGGGTGTGAAAAATCATATTTTGTAAAAGAGTTTTTAAAATACTATGCTGAAAAATGGAAAAATAGGGTATGGTGAGTGGCAACCTCTCTATGGAACTCTCTCCTCAGGTTCTACATTTAAAGAAGGTCTGCCAAAACTAGATGAATTTTCAGGGGAAGAAGGCCCCTCATCTTATTGTGATTGACGATTTAATGCGTGAGTGTCATAATCAGGTTGTAGAGTTTTTTACTAAAGGTAGCCACCACCGAAATTTAAGTGTCATATTTTTCATCAAGCCATAGGTATGCGTGATATATCGTTAAATAGTCATTATTTGGTATACTTTAAACATCCGCGTGATCAGACTCAAGTTAATTACCTAGCACGTCAATTGTATCCAGTTAACACAAAATTTGTGCAGGAAGCCTACCAATGCGCAACTCCAGACCCTTTGGTTACTTAGTTTTCCACTTAAAACAGAATACCCCTGATGAACATCGTGTTCGAACAAATATTTTCCCCACAGATTCTTACAATTATGTTTATGTACCAGTAAAACAATATTCTCAATAGTGTATATATTTTCATAACCAATTATACTATAATAGGCAGTAAAAATGATTAGTAAAGAAAGTGCACATTTACAGAAACTTTTAGCTAGGGCAAAACCTAAGGTACGAAAAGCGATATTACAAAATTCAGATCCGATTTAATTCGCTCCGTTTGTGAATGTTCATATAACGTATTGCAAGGAAACGTTCCGCTAATGAAAAAGAAAGAAATAGATTAAGAAGGTATAAAAAGGATATTGGGTATTCCGTAAAAAAAAGGTCCATCATTGAAACAAAAGAAAAAGCGAATTATTGTACAAAAAGGTGGTTTTCTCACTTTATTGCTTGCACCTATTGTAGGAGGTTTACTATTTGCTTTAATCAAATAAATATGCAGCATGCGAAAAAACTTGTTTTAATTGCACCAGAAAAATTACATCACTATCAAGCAATATCTAATTTAGGCGACGAAATGAAAAATATTTTAAATAATAAGAGTATGAGTGTTGAAGAAAAAATGGTACGTTATAAAGAGGTACTGCAAAAATATTTACACCTCGTACAGTATCATACAACATCAGCTAATACTGAAACGGTTAAAGGAGAGAAGGAGGAGGAGAGAGAAGTAGAGGATGAGGAAATACTATCTACACTCCCAGAATTTTGCTTGCGTAAAGCAAGACCTTTATTCCGTAAATTAAAACAGAATCCCAACATTCAATAGGATGATAATGGTAATGTTAATATTCATAATAAATTACTTCCCGGTGATGCTAATGTAATAGATTTAATATAAGATTTTCTTAGACGTCATAAGGAAAATATTCCAACAAACGGTTGGGAGCCCTTTGCTATAGTATTAGCAAAATTTAATATCCCCTTAGAGTCATCGTATATCGTATATTCATAAAATAACAACTGGGAAAGAAGACGAAGAGAAGGAGAATGGGAAAGAAATGAAATGAATTCTTTGAGTTTTACGTCCAACGGTTATGCCGGTTAGGCTAAAGGAGACGGTGATGATGATTAATGAATGAAATGGTGGAATGAAGAAAGTGGGAGAAAACGGGAGAACCCCGAGAAAACGCACGCACACGGTGTTTGTCCACCACAAAGTTCATTTGGCGGGGGGCAGGGATCGAACCCGAGACCCCAAGCACAAGAGGTGAACGCTCTACCACTGAGCCACCGCGGCCCCAAGAATGGGAAAGAGGACAAGCCACCACGTAGACGTAAATGGCATAACTATAAAATATGAAGCTAGCTAGCTGCCGTTTATTATAACTCCTCACATCCTGCTTCATTTTCAACTGTATTGGCATTATGGAAAGCCGTAAAGAAATTAGCAACCATTACAGCGTTTGGAATAATGGTTAAAAAACAACCGACAAATACACTGCACAAGCCTGCACTAAAACAATTTCCACGTAATTACTATCTAGTGTTTAATATTCATGATCAGTGGCAAGCCGATTTAAACGATATGCAAAGTCTACAAAAATATAATGATGGGTACAGGTATATTAAGGATACAAAACCAGTGTCGATATTGTTAAAGCATTTAAGAAAATATTTGCATCTACGTGGCTTAAACCTCCACGTCTACAAACAATTGAGGAACAGATTTTTTAACAAACCATTCCAGATGTATTTAAAAAAAGCAAAATATTTAGTTTTTCACAACAAAAAATCCGGATATTAAGGCAAGTACGTAAGGAGGTACGTTTTAATCGCTCTGTTAAACAGCGAATGTGGAAATATGTTACATCGAAGACGTACCGTTACATAGACACGTTGCCCAAGTTGGTTCGGGCACACGATTTTCGTCCACATAGAGCGCATCAATTACCACCAGCCAGCATAAACCAGGATACGTTTCAGCAAGTGTTGAATAAATTAATATCGCCTCATACTATGTTGTTAAAGTTGCAAAATATGAAGAAGATGATACTGTGCGCATTACTTAACCAAAGCGTCGTTTCGAGGTTACAAAGAAAATTGGGCCGTGGAAATATGTAAAATAAAACTCGTGCAATATAAGGTGAAAAAAGTGGTTTATGTTTTACAGGATTGAAATGGTGAAGTGATTTTCGGTACATTTTACGAAGAGAAATTACAACATGTGCCGTTACCCAGTGTTTATGAAATAGATGAGATTTTAGAGGTGAAAGGTAAACGTCTGCTTGTTCGTTGGCGCGGTTACCCTGCACCATTTAATTCATGGATTCCTGCATTGTATTTAAAGAGTGTTCTGCAAAAACAATAATACAATATTATGAAATAGTAATATATTTGCGTACATAGCGAAATGAACGACCCTTGTTTTCAATATTATTCTTATCAGGCTGGTAGTGGTTATAATATACATCGTGGTGCACCCTTCCAGGATGCGTATAATATTGGTAGTTTTCTAGGTGGTTCATTTCCTAGTGTATTTCCATTAATAAAACAAGGTGCAAAAACTCCTGGTAAAGAACTGATACGTACAAATATTTATGTAGCCGGAGATGTATTGGGTGATAATAGACCTATTGACGAGGCTTTACAATGATGGTGAGGAAGAAAAAAGTAATTTAAAAACATAAGTTCAAAATAAGTTAAACCAGGTATTAGAGGGATCAGGTAAGAGAAAAGAAAAATTCAGTTTGCTCAGACAGGCGGTAAGAGCAGGAGGGGGAAAAGAAACAGACATTTTTAATTAAAATACGGAGCAATGTAGTTTTCACCTCACTCTACTTAGTAACAGTTCTATGGAATATTTTCCACAAAATATTTTGTTATACTACCAAATTATATCATCCTGTTGTGTTGGAGAAAGGTGTGTGGGAGACAGCGGTTGTTGAAGTACATTATAAAGCGTTATTTCAGAATGTTTTCAAATATACTCATAATATTTATTATCATTTAACGGATAAAGAAAGACTGCCGCATGACTACCATTTTGGCAGGTCATTATTATCTGGTTGACGATATTCTTTAGGAAATTAATCATAAAAGCGATATATTGAACTTACATTTGAAAGGTAAAGCATCGGTAAAACGAATTGAGATTACCAGAGTGAGAAAAGGTTTGGGTGAAAACAGAAATAAGGCTATTTCCCGAATTAATCCAAATACTAGGTTTTGATCATGTACAGGAAGAAAAAAATACACTTTTTCATTACGCCCGTTATCCACCTAATTTACATGTATATTAAATTAATACATGTATATTACCCGCAAACATGTATATTTATAGCGATATTGTAGAACCACAACTGGTAGAGAATACTGTTGCTCCACTGTTACATATTATAACTACAAATATTAAAGAGTACTGTGCTATTAATGTGCATATCTTTGAAAATCCTCACTACGTCACTGTGCAGCGTAAACAGTTTGATCAAATCGTTATTGATTTAAGGGATTCTACAGGTAATCCACTTCCCTTCCATATGGCAGTATATGTGTAAAATTGCATTTTCGATGTCGTGCTTAATAATAATAAGTTTTCTAAAATAAGCCAATGAAAATATTAGTAAGAAAAATGCAGTTTGAGTGTACGAAATCAGAATTAGATTTATTTGCGTGTTTGAACGCTCAAACAAGTATTATAGGTAAAAAAAATTGTGCCATATAAATCGGTGGCATCATTATCCGATAATGCTCCAATTGAGTTTTTAGTCCCCGGTCACGGAGACTACATTATGTTACATATTGAAGGTAAAGCTGATGATTCAAATTTCACTTCTGCCGATAAGAAAATTGGACCTGTAAATGATTTTCTCAGTACAATGTTCAGTCAGGTATAAATATATCTGAATAATCGACTTATATCCTACCCCTCGCATACATATCCATATCGATCCTGTATAGAAAAACTATTAAATTATAATGCCAATGCAAAAACAACACATCTTCAGACTGCTATGTGGTTTAAAGATAACGCAGGTCATATGGATAGTGTGGCCGATAGTAATGTGAGATTTAAACAACGTCATCTTCTCATTGGATTAAGTCAATCATTTGAATTATGGGTTACATTTACGGTGATATATTCAATCAAGGACAGTTTCTATTGAATGGTGTACAGTTGCGTATTAAGCTAATTCCCGCCAAAGCGTCTTTCTGTCTAATGGGCGAAATTGGTGCTGAGGGAAAAGTTACAATTACAGATGCAACACTGCTGGTGAAAAAGGTTGCTGTATACCCAGCTGTAAAAACAGCACAAAATAAAGTATTATAGAATCCTAAATTAAGAGTGAAATATCCTATAACAAAGGTGCAGTTAAAAACAGAAACTCTACCACGGGGTATTATGGATAGCATACTTCGGATTTGTTTTCTGGAATAGTGCCTAAACGTATTATTATTGGTTTTGTTACTAATGTTGATTTTAACGGTACTTATACGCCAAATCCTTTTAATTTTAAGCATTTTAGTATGAACTTCTTCACATTGTATGTTCACGGAACGCATGGTCCATCCAAACCGTTACAGCCAGATTTTGATAATAACCTATATGTGCAAGCATATTCTAAGTTATTTACAAGGTCTGGTATTTATTATTCGAATCAAAGTAATGATATTTTGCTTGCTGAATATTCTGATGGTTAAACTTTACTGGTATTTGATTTAACTCCTGATTCTAGTGCTAGTGCGGCATTTAATACCAGCCCACAACGGCAAAAAAGTGTACGTTTATTGGTTCATT
Organism: Thermobia domestica; assembly: GCF_964235325.1. Lineage (NCBI taxonomy): Eukaryota > Metazoa > Arthropoda > Insecta > Zygentoma > Lepismatidae > Thermobia > Thermobia domestica. Next base: position 65,735,768 of record NC_137467.1, read on the forward strand.
TTAACCAAGCATTGACCTCTCCTGTAACAGCAATTATTAGCGGCGAGTTCTCTTCAGAACTAGAAATTGATTTCCAAAGAAAAATATATATTGATTAACATGTTAAATACACTCCATCTTTATTAGGCGTTACAACAAAATCTGTCTAACGATCATTTTGTGGGTGTATACGCTGCAGACCAATTCCCATGTTTTATTCACACATTTCCTGCTGTGATAATTATAAACACTGATTCTAGTGATAAACCAGGTGAACACTGGGTTGCTATTTATATTTCAATATAAGAGGTGGGTGAATATTTCGATAGTTACGGTCTTCTACCGTATATATCATATCATATAAGGTTTCTAAAACGTAATTGCTTATTTTATACATGATACAATAAACGCATTCAAGATCATTTATCTCAATTTTGTGGTCATTTCTGTTTTCTCTATTTAGTATGATGTGCGTCTGGTTATAGATTACAGCATTTCTTAAATAAATAAATTCTGAATTTCCATCGTTGATGCTAATGACATTATGCTTTATTCATTTATGGTTACTGGCAAGAGATTAAGTTCTCCGTAAGCCATATGTGTCGGGGGTGTCGGTCACTAGAGCGGGATTAAGTTTTCCGTAAACCATGTGTGTGCTGGTCACTGGAACGAAATTAAGTTCTCCGTAAACCATGTGTATGTGGATGTGTGCGTGTGTGTGTGAATAATCAGACTGATGCTATATTGTTAAACCGCGTTCTTATTCTTTTATTCTCTGCTCTACTATGTTGTCACTTTCTTTTTTCACATCAAAATAGTGCTCGTAAAAGAGAACGAGTATACCCCTGATGTTATATAAGAGGTAAAAAAACACTACCGGCAGTGTCATGGTCGTTCTGCTACGTTTATAGTCTTACTGTTGCGTGTAACTCGAACTGTAATGTTTCTCCGCATGCGTCGTCCGGTGGTGTTCATGGTCGTAAAAGGTTACAGCCTTTCTGCTGTTCATACTGTTGAGTATACTGCTCACGAATCGGTACAGGTACTGGAACTTTAGTCGGAACCGGAAACGGAATCGGAATTGGAACAGGAACCGGAAACGGAATCGGAATTGGAACAGGAACCGAAACTGGAGCATGAACCGGAAGAATTTGCGCATGCGCAATAGTTCAAGAAACACCCCTAACTGTCACCACCCTACTGTCCGAAAAAAACATGAACTATTAGAGTTAGGGTTAATTTGCCACTCCAATTCTGTCCATAATAACCCTATATTAGGTATACCAAACAACGGTGAGCCGAGGGTATGTATCAATCTGCAATTGTCGAACAAGTATATTGTATTACAACAAACAAAATTGAATTGTATAGAAAACCTGTTACTAAAAGTAAGGTGTAAACCATTTCTAAGCTCCCTCGATTTATTAAGTAGTTATAATCAAACATTTCTTACTCGTAAACCGAGGGAATATACAGCATTTAATTTTAAAGGCCAACATTATCATGAAATGTGCTTTAAACATAAAAATGGTAATAATGTATTAAACAGTATGTTGCAAAAAGTACTGGGACATAAAATACACGACGTAATTGGGACATAAATTATGGAAATACGTCAACGATCTCGCTTGTTTTACTAATACTTTTCGAAAACATCTTCAGTTATTAAAACATTTTTTTTTAAATTTAAAAAAAATAATCTTACTTTCAACATTTAAAAGATATTTATTTTATATAGCTTCCATTATTTCTTAGGTTTCCTCATCACCTCTAAAGACATCAAATACTCCAAAAGTGTAAAAGAAGTACGCAATTTACCACAACCTACTAATATAATCTGTCTACACTCCATTATAAAACTTGTCAATTAGTCTCATTCTTTACTTCCTCATTTTTCAGATAATCTGAAACCAGTTTTAAAACCTCTTAATAAAGTAAAAAAATGGCGTTAAAAAGCTATCCACAAAAACGCATTTCATCAAATTAAATCCAACAGATGTAAAAACGTGCTTTTGTCACATTCAAACCTTAATTTACCCTACTATATTAAGTCAAATGCCTCTGAACTCAAAATCAGTGCAATTATTTATCAGTGTATAGGGAAACAAAAAAGTAATCTAATTCATATAATAGGACACCAATATCCCAGTATAATGTCAGTAAATTAAAACATCTGGCAATAATTTTGCTATTCGAAAATGCCGCCAATTATTAATCGGTCATCATGTCATCTGTATTAGAAACCACTAAAATCTCAGCTTGTTGGACAAAGCTAAACCTTAAAACACCCGTCATTTACGATAAAGTATCAAATTACAACACCTACATTACAAAATTCGTTACCAAAAATGTACCAACAATATCTATGCCGACGCAATTTCAAATTTATTTTGCTCTAAAAATTTACCTACTAAACGTGTTGATTTTTTACAGGTCACTCAAAATAAAATCCTTAAAATATTACCTAAAAAACTTTAGCGCTTACAGCATAAAAGTTTTAATTATTTATCTATTATTTTTTGTTAAAAGATAAAATAACGAAAAATTTACCTCAAAACTCTAAATCCTCGTCAAAATTCTTTAAATTAAGCAATGGTATTTTATTATATAAAAATGTTCATTTCTCCGACTCATGAAAAATTTGTATCCCTAGGTCTTTAATGGAAAAGGTAATAGTTGCTTACCATGATCAATTTCGGCACCCAGTTACTAACAAAACAATAGGAAATCTTTTCAAAGTCGTTTTATTGGAGCAAAATAAACTAGCACATCAAAAATTACATCAAGTTCACAAAATTAAAAAAAAAATTAACAACCAACTGCTCGTTTGTTGTCTACTAATGCTTATTCGCACCCTAAGACATTATTAAAATTAAATTTTCTTGAACATTATCCACAAAATGGCGCTTGTTTTACATTAATTATGGTAAGTGTATTCACTAAATACAGTAGAGCTTATCCATTAAAATCTGTCACAGCTACCGCAGTCCTTAAATATTTATTTGACATTTATATGCATTACTAGGGCCGCGGTGGCTCAGTGGTAGAGCGTTCACCTCTGGTGCTTGGGGTCCCGGGCTCGATCCCAGCCCCCGCCAAGTGAACTTTGTGGTGGACAAACACGGGTTTTCTCGGGGTTCTCCCGTTTCCTCCCACTTTCTTCATTCCACCATTTCATTCATTTCTCATAATCACCGTCTCCTTTAGCCTAACCGGCATAACCGTGGGACGTAAAACTCAAAGATTCATTACATTTCATTTTTATATGCATCATCTAAATTTAATAAATCCCATACTCACTAATAACGCTCCACTATTTCACAGTAAAACATTTCTATCAAAAATTCAAAAATATAATACAGTAGCACGTTGATAATCAGAACGTCAAAAATTCGAACGCGGCCCCTACAAACTTTTTACGTTTTGTCTTAGCTTCTTACATTTTGTGCTACCGTTAAAAAAAAAGCATTGGGTTGTCCGTCGGCGTTGTGTGAAGTCAGTGTTTTTACAAAAGCTCATTCATTTGTAATTGTTTGTCATACATATTTTTATTTTTTATTTTCTCTTAGGCATATACAAGTTAAGTTTTAAGTATGAGTTACAAGCACGATGAGTTTTAGTGTACAAGCAGGTTTTCAGAAACATTAAATGTAAGTAGCCTTACGTACGGTATTGTAATTATTGTATGTATTGTATAGCCACTGTATTGATGAAAGAGCATACCGTACAGTATATTTAAGCCGAAATGGCATTTTCATGCTCATTTTCGAAAATCGGAACAATTTGAAAATCCGAACTACCTGCGGTCCCAATTAGTTCTTATTTTCGACTTCTTACTGTATTAAAATACATCACATTACATCCTATCACGCTCAATCTAATATTATAAAACAATTTAATAAAACTCTCTACTCTTAGGTTGTTGTGCAGTCAAGCACACAAGCTATGGGCTAAAAACTTAACCCAGAGAGTTTCATTACATATTTACTCTATTACAAATTATCCTGCAAGTTTACATCTTAATATTCATTTTCCGCATCCCATTTTAAAACATTTTGGCTTACTGGTCTCAAAAATTTTTAACAAGAAATGGTATTAATTGATCAAACAAACTTCTCATGGCAAACCACCACAAAAAGTGAATTATTAAAAAAAACAAGCGTTAAAATCAAACCTAACTAAAACGTCGTTTGATACCCAAAGGTAACTTAGTGTTTTTACAACAGCAAAATCTTAATTTACTATAAAACGAATCTCAAAACTTGTCAACATTTACCGAGGACTTTAATTTGCATAAAAGCCCTTGATAACCGTGTCGTTAAACTTATTAATCTCATAAGAAGTAAATATGTAAAATTATATTCTATTAACGAAAACAAACTAAAATCCTGAAATCTGTAAAACTTAGTTAACTTTAGCACAAAGGCAGCTCAAAAAAACACCTTTTACAATATTTAAATTTAGTGACTCCTAATACCCCAAATTATCTTACTTCTCTTACTCCTAGTAAAACATTTCACTTATCAAAACTTAATGTAAAAACAAAAACTATCATAAACTAATTCCTAAGTAAATCAAATTCAAACCAAAAACTTAACATCCACTCGTTTATTGTCTTTACATTTAGGTAATCCTTTTTTTAAGTATTATTTCAACGCGTCTTAGTGGCAGCCTTCATTTGTCAAGCATATTGTTCAAATTTAACTCAAGGACTTTTATTTTAAAAAGCCTGTTCTAATAAAGTCAAATTCAACAAATTTATTATTAAGTTTTCTCTCTTAAATTACTCGCATATAATTAATTGTATTTAAAATATTTAAATTTGTATTTACACTTGTGTTACGATAGGTCATTTTCACTAAAGCATGTTAATTTAAATGTATAACGTGGATATTTTTAAAAGAATATGGTTTAAATGTCTTTAATATAGTATATTAATATTCTATAATTAAATTCAACACGCAGTGTAAACTAATAAATCTTTAAATATTTTAAGTTAAAATTTTATGTAGTTTTTCTTAATTATAGGAAACAAAAAAGTATGTATTCAAAACTTAATGCCGTATCTTTCGGTTGCGATAGTTATCGTAACTACACATTAAAAAAAAATCTATCCGAACTGATAGAGTTTCTTATTAATATTTTGCGCTTCTTTAATATTATAATTCAACCGATCCTTGGGAAAGATCTTTTATGATATATTAACAAGAATATGTTTACATTTATTTTCCAAGCTGTATTCTAGGCAGACATGGCGTCGTAAACCACAAAATACTTAAACCTCTCCAATAATTACCCCATCATTCAATAATTGTTAAAAACATTTTCCCCCTTCTTCATGTACACATTAAAATTTCATTGTAACTTGTGTATTTATATATTGTATTTCAAGCATAATTTTCTATGTATATTAAATATTAAAATATAATAATGTCCCATTGCATTAATATTATGTTGTATTTCATACGTTTGTAAATATTTCAGCATTTGTAAATTTTATAACACGTATTAATACCATTCTCACGCTTTAAAAGGTTTAAATCAAAATCTAAAATATTTTTATGTAACCGGTATTTTAATTTTTAAAAACATATTTCTTACGACATTTTATTCCACGTATTTTGAAATTATATTTATATGCATTATAATATATTTTGAACAATGTTTTATTATATAATTAAAAATTATAACTGTTGTTTATTTAATAAAACAAAAACGCATCTAACTTTACAAACTAATTATTTCTACCATGCCAGCTAATTTTTAATCATTTCTGTCAATGCCAAAATCTTAAAATTTATCAACGTTAAATAATATTAATATTAATATTCTTGTTAACTAAAAACCTTGTCAATTACCATTTCCTTAAATGTATAGCTAAAAAGTTAATATCATTCAAATAAGGTTGCTAAAATCTTTATTCTATATTGGTAGAGATGAGTTGATTTTACGTTTAACGTCAATTTTCACCAGCGAGGGTATATGAGACTTGGACCTACTGATTAACGTGAAATCCGAACCACGTGAGCTCCCCGGGAATTGAACCCGGATTTCCCGCGCCAAAGGCGCGTGTGCTAACCGCTTAGTCATGGAGGAGCACTTATTCTATTTTAGTCCTTTAGTGTTTTAACTCACGGCGTCTTATTTTCACTAATAATAAATATTTCAAAACTATTTACGTGTTAAATTTTCATTTTGTTATTTTAAATATTTACTTGTTATGCTTCTATTCGTAATCATCGCAATAAATTGCTAATGGAACTTTTTCTTACGCGTATGTTGGGTCATAGGCTGAAATGACAAATATGTTCATGTTATAGGCAACCCAACTAACGCGTGCTCTGAGATTCATTACGCCTGGTAGTAGCTAGCACAGCAGACTGAAGTTGCCCCCAAATGTTAAAAGCACAAATCGTATGTTTTTTTTTTTTTTTTTTTTTTTTTTTTTTTTTTGCAGAACTGGGGCTAAACGTTGGCTGACGAAATGACAAAAGGGAGTCTTTGGATACTTGTGCTCACAGTAAACAGCATAATACCAGGAAAATATACGGACACAAGAGGGAGGGACTCAATTACCTCAAATGAGGGATTATGAACAAGTTAACTTACTTCAAATGGGTATACATATATGCGTATCAAATAATATACGGATAGATTATCTGGTATATGTAATAGGTCATTTTTAAGTAAACACAAAGCCTTGCGCAGAGTTTTGAAACTATTAAGATTAGTTCTACCTGCAAATCAATTAAAATATGGAAAGATCACTCGGGGGAAGAGCCCAGACACCAATCGAATTTCGGGGTTCTAACAGGGCCTGAGCTCCTTGGTTCCGAAGCCACTGATTGATACGTAATACTACTTCGAAAGAAAAGCTTATCCGATTTCATTATTCAGTAAATGACTTTTGAGAATACTAAATATTGGTATGCAGTAATTTATTTGTAAATATGAAAAATGCAAAATTCGATAACACTCAAACGAGTTGGAGAACTTATCCTTCATAAGCGTATTTCCCTTTAGCTTGCAAATATAACTCAAAGTTCCTGATTTGTATAGTAATTGTGAAAATTTACATATTAACCTTCGAGTAGTCGCGCCGCGGTCAAAAGCATCGCAGGGAAATTATTTTTTAACACTACACTGCTCGCGCGGATTACTATTGTAGTCCTGTGGGTTTCATTTTTCTGGTATCTGAGTGTTGGCAACACTTGTGCCCTTGAGCGGTCGTCTACCTTCCTCCCCCATTTCCAGAACACCATGAGTCGAGTGATAGCACCCAAAGTCAACGCACTGATGTTATACGGATTGTTATTTTCGCATGGACTACTATTGTAATCTGTGCGAGTACTGACGTGATAGTTTGTTTTCTGGCTAACGTTTTAACTGTTCTTCTTTTGAATGTATTATTTCACATTATTCGCTCAAATATATGTGATATATATGTTAGTTTAAAATGTCAGAGCAGCAACAGATACGACAGTGGCTAACAGAAACTGAAAGTGACGATGAAAGTGTTTTGAATATAGAACACTAAGATGAAATAAAGGACGATGTTGTCGAGTAGTGACTCTGAAGAAAGTGGTAGTGACTATTTGGAAGAAATAGAAGATGAAGAAAGGAACGGTGTTATCCAGGAAGACAGGTTTCACGGAAAATTTTACATTGGAAAGGGCAGAATTACCAGATGGTATATTGATCCAGTGCCCCCAAGAAATACGTGAACACAGCGCCATAACACCATACCTACACTGCATAGTTATTACTCCATAGAACAGCACTAAATTTGGACTTGACATATTGGACAAATTGTGTCGCCAGTGTGATACAGCCAGGAATTCGGAAAGATGGCCACTCATTCTCTTCTTCCACATGTTAAATGTTGCTAGAGTAAACGCTCTCGTTGTTTTCAAAAATAATAATGATAATAACAATGATGCTATGATCAACCGTAGAGACCTCCTGCAATCTGTGATGAAACTTATCGAACCTCATTGTGGAAGATCAAGACACAAGAGTACCCGAAAAAGATGTTTCAAGTGCAGTAAGTGGATCTGCTATGACCACAAGCACACTCTTTGCACTGACTCGTATGACTGAAACACCCAAAATTTTGCCTACTTTTGACCTTGTTTTCAAGAGTAAAAGTTAAACTTGCAAACAATTTAACAACTTCTTTTTATTTTTTATAACACTTTTTAACACTTTAAATGCAAATTTCCTCTTTTATTTCAATTTTGAATCAAATAGCAAGAAAATAAACGAACATTTACAAAAATATAGTAAATTACATACGCATTCTAAAGTTTTGGCTTCTAATTCTTTTTGTGTAATAAAAAACAAAAAGTTTGCACTGAAATGTGTTGTTTATTGCTTGCAAAAACCCACAAAAATAATGTAAAAAATACCAATTGAATAACCACTAAGATATATATATTTATCAAATGGACTACAATCGTAATCCGCGCGAGCACTCATGTTTCAACAATTTCATGCGAGTACTGTAGTGTTAACGTGTGCCCATTCTGTTTGTCCGACTGACTCCACCGTCTAGCTAATCTTATCCCTCACCTTCCCGAACATTCCTGGCCAATTACTCCGTTATCCGTTGTTTGGTTTAACTACTAGAGATTGTTTAGTGACTCTGCGGTGCTTTCCACCGCGCGCGACTAACCATGTAATGTTTTTCTCAGTGTTTCGCTCTGCACGCGACCTTTGCTTTGGAGATGTTTTAAGCTTTATAAACATAAATATTATTTTAATGGGTGCAAGAAAGGTCGAGAGAGTTAACAAACTGATACCAAGTGTGAAAAAAGAGGAAATTAGAAATGAACAGCTTAAAAGAACGGAGGGAAATGTTAGGAATGGACTATTCGGATAAATCATCCGAGATGATCTCGTGAAAGTTTTGTCTGAGGAAGATCATAATAAAAAAATGTAGAAGTAAGTGAACACGAAATGTGAAGTGAGAAGTCTGTAAACGAGTCTGAAGATCTGAAGCGCAGAAATGTTCAGCGATTCCCCGAATGTAGTCGGAGCAGGAGAGGACGAAATAAGCGACGACGAAGTGAAAAATAGTGTAAATTTGAAGATAACTTAAAATAATTCAATGTAGTGCTGTATATGTGAAGTTTCAAAATAACGGGACCGTAAAATAATTCAATGTAAATTTGATTTGATTTGATTTCAATTTAGCGCCCCTTGAGCATCAAGGCTATGTAATACGCGGACCTACTGCTTAACTTGGGATCCGAATTACATGATCTCCCACCGGGAATCGAACCCGGAAGTCCCACGCCAAAGGCGCGTATGCTAACTACTTAGCTACGAGTGAGCTCAAATTGAATGTAAAATTTGCTCTGAAACTTTGTTATTTTTATATAGTAATTATTTTAGTAATTTACTATCGAATTGCTAATTTTAGATGAACCAAAGAGTTGACAAAAACAAAAGATCGTTATCAGATTTGGAATTTTCAATAAAACCAGTGCGTAGCTGTCTATCTAAAGAAATATGTAACAAAAAAATATTCCAAATAAGAAGTAAAAAAGACATTACATGTCTAATTGTAGGTTCCTCTAATAGTTATTACTGTAAAACTTATTATAATAATAAAAATCTTATTCCCTCTTAATCAGAAGATATACAAAATTACGTTTCTAATACAAGTAAAGTGCTTGAAACGATATTTTCAACACATTATGTTCGTGCGGTCCTTTCGACCGCGCGCGACTACTCGCGTTACTTTTTCAGCGCGACTTCTCGAGGGTTAAGACACAAGAGGAAAATGGGAGAAGATAGTATCAATTAACAACAATTTAAAAATGAACGAAATTAACGGATAATGTCAAATATAGAACCATTAACAGAACTATCTTTGTATCTCATTTTCTCCATTCCTTTTTCATCCTTTATTTTCAGGATTACATCATCACTGAATTTCTTCACTGGAGATTATCTTCGTTTAGCAGCATCCAACTGGAGCTCAGCTTTGTAAATGAAACATAGAAAAAACTTTAAAGGAAGAGGGCGCGAATCGAACCCCGATCGGAAAATTAAGAAATCTCCACGCTAACCGTTCACCTAAAGCGTAACTTACTCTGGCTCGTAACCCTTTCTTGTCGCTCAAAACACTAGCTTGTTTATAGTCAAATACATTGGCAACACACAAGAATATGTAATTGAAGACTCGAAGGACATTATATCATTGTATTCCCTAAATTATCAACATTGCAGATTTTTTTTAAAAAAATGCCAAAGTCTTTTATTTTGAATCAAATACTGTGGGTATAACATACAAGTAAACAGACCAAAAACAAATCAATTAATGCGTAGTAATCATGGTTCATTGTCAAGGCGCTCGACCACTGCGGTACAGAAAGGTTTTTTTTTTCAATATATGGAAACGTTTCATTAAATATAAAGTTCTATTTTGATGTGCTCGAAAAAATAAAATCAACTCATTTCGTCACATTTCAAACCTCAGTCTATCATTTATATATGAAGACGCTAAAATGAGGAACGTTAACATTGTTTTAATGGGAACAGATTTCTGATTTGAACACCAACTTTAAACCACACGTCCAAAATGAAAATTATTTTTATGTTCCTGATACCTACTGCTATACACAAGTGTATATGCAGAGAAAGAGAGATACTGTGTGTGAGAGAGAGACAGGCGGAAAGAGAGAGAGAGAGAGAGAGAGGAGAGAGTATGTGAGAGAGATAAAAACAATATATTCTTTTATTTTTACTTACAATGTAAAAAGGTTTGTAATTCATAATCTGGATTTTTATAAAGCGAGTTGAACGCTTGAAGAGACTTAATGTTCATAAAGCTTCTTTTCCTTAAAGCTTTTACAATTAATGTCGCAAATAGTCCGATGCTTTGGAATATGTGCCAAAGAAATAAATCCATGATTTTAGCAGGATAGTATCGTCTACCCCTTGCTTTTATTGATGGTATAAAACTAACATTGTGTTGATTTAGAGTTTAACGTTCCTTTTAGCAGCAAGGCTAGATGAGGCGTTTACCTACTAATTAGCGAAGAATTCGAACCATATGAGCTCACAGCGGGAATCAAACCGGGTCTCTTACGTCAAAGATGTGTACGCTAACCGCTTAGCAACGAAGGAACTTGGTATAAAAATAGAATACCACATATTACCCCATATTACTTCACCAACTAATTTCTGTTTTATGATCAGTTAAAATAGTATTTCTGGACATCGTAGCGAAAAATGTATTTCTTATTTCATATGCTATACGAAACATACAAAGAATAAACACAAAAACGAAACAAGAAGAAGGATTCGATGTAAAATGCTTTGCCTCTCTCGAATAAATTACTCAATGTATTACAAGTGCATACCTCGAGCATTTCCAGTAGAACTACTAAAACGCGCTGGCCTTATAAGTTCCCTGTGTGGTTTAGTAGAAGCCGGTGGGTGTAGCCGAGCGGTCTGAGGCGTTAGGCTGATCATCGTGAGGTGAAGCCCATTGAGGGTTCGAGTCCCTCTGAAGAGCAAGGGTGGAATTTTAACTGTCCTCGATGTTTCTGTGTTCGTGTCCCTGTCGGGTCTCGTAGTCCTGAGAAATGGTTAAAATAGAAAATAATAATTCCCGGTGGGAAATATTTTTGGAATTTTAAATGTTCTCGATGTGTCTGTGTTCGTGTCCTTGTCGTTCAAGGTTACTGGAAATAACTGTAGAACGTGTATAACCGAGTAGGAACACAAGTTATTTGCAAGGGGAAAGAAGACTTTGCTAAATGAATTTCCGCGCTACCTTTCGCAAGGAAGGAGTGCACTTTGGTGTAAATATTACAAACTGCAATAGCCAGAAAAGCCGTATTAAAGTTTCTTACTCTCCGCATAAATGATAGAACGTGTTAAGTTATCGAGAGGCAGAGTGAGGAATATCTATACCCTACGCGCAAAACGTCTCGCTCGAGTTATTTCTCTTGTTGTACCTAATAAGGTAACCATTTGTAACTAAAAGTAAGATATTTATTCACCATATGTTTATAATGCATACAACAATAAAAATGTTCAAATCAGTTGTATCCGTAAATATATTGACAGTGGCGTACTTAGGAGGGTGGCTATCTTGCTCAAGCCCCTCGAAATAAATTTCATATATACTCAATTTCATTAAAACTTGTCGCCACCCAAAAGGAAAAACGTAAGTGCTAATTGAAGTGTTGTGCATGGCCCCTCTCCGAAACACAATCCTAAATATGCCAGGTTATTGATATCACTAGATATATTATGGTTACCACAGTTGTTGTGCAAAAAATGTTCTTGGCGCTTCGTATCCATATCTGTGGACAGTGCGAATTACAAGGGATATGAAGGGAAAATTGCCTTTGGTAATACTGGATATATGCTAGAACTAGAAGCATAATTTGATACTTTGCAGAATAAAAATGTGCAAGAGCACCACCGACATAAGACTCATGTTTTGTAGTAGTATAATAATAGACAATTGATTAATGTATAAGCATTCCCCAAACTCTTGTGGTTGGGGGTAATTGTCCCCTCTTGCTCCCGTAAGTGACGCCCTTGGCTACAACTGTTATAGTTTTTCATGCAACTGTCATTTGAAATGACGTTCCTGCTTATAGCATACATCCAGCATTACCAAAGGGAATTTCCCCTTATTCCGCTCGTAATTCGCACTCTGTCCACTGATAAAGACACGAAGAGCCAAGAACATTTTTACATAACGACTGTGGTAACCATAATATATCTAGTGGTATGAATATACAGTGGCGTATTCGGGATTTTGTTGCGGGGAGGGGCTGTGCACAACACGTGAGTAATCACTTACATATGCAAAGGATGGGTACCAAAACAGTATGAAAATGTGGGTTGGCAGTTCCGTGCTGTGTGGTCATACGGTTAGCGTATTGGCTTGCGGAATCAGAGATCATAATTTCAATTTGCGCGCAAAACAACAAATTTCTGTGTACTTTTTCGATACTTCATAACTTCGGTACTTCGGTACTTCATAGCTTCGATCAAAATACTGTATTTATCCGTAATTTATTAATTTGCAAGAAAATACAAATTGCATCAAAAATGTTTTGGTTTTGTTCTAAACAATCCTATGACCTCTAATCATAATAACCCTATTAATAAGTACCACTTCATAAAGCTAGTTTGCAAAATAATTATCGAAATTTGTATTGTGTGTAGCTTGAATAACGTATTAATTGAAGCTGAAATGTATAAAATTATTAATTGGAAAAACAAAGAAAGAAATTGCCCTGCGCGGGAATAGAACTGAAGACCTCTGAAACAGGACTTCAGTACGTTAACCATTTGACCACAGACTACGTGACTAATAAACGATATTTTCATAAAGTTTTCTTGCTCGCTTTTTTGTGTGTCGATTCAAGCGCCATCTGTGAAGGGCCTGTCGTCTTTCTGGTTGAAATCATTTACAATTTTTCCCTGCAGAATAAAAATGTGCAATAACAAATATGGGTTCACATTTAAAATTTTAAAGTTATTTCCCGTACCTCCGAAGGAGGTAGGGATAGGGGTTGCGTTTGGTATTATTGGATAGCCTTTCCAAATATTTAACACGTTTAGTTTTTGTTTTCCTGATCTGTATATTTCGCGAGATAATTGATACTTCCGGGACTATGAAAGCTTACATTCATATAGAATGCTTGTGTTTTCTATAAAACAGTTGCAAGTGTAATTCACAATGTTGTCAATTTACAAAATGTTTCCAAATACAAAATTCTTACTTCCTAATATGGATTTAAATCGCAATAATAACAATCAGTGATAGTCAGGTTTTCTAATTTTTAAACATCTTATGAATAGCCTCCTTTTGAAACGGACGTTAAACTCAAAATCAAGTCAACTCATTTCTTGATATAACCGTACCGATACAAGATTTATTATAAAGAACACACGCTATGACGGTTGTTGGTTTGTATGGGGCTCCGGGAGTGGATCTTTAAAACTGTTTTTCTCATGTGTTGTAATAAAAGGATATACAGGTGTGGAAGTTTCAAAGCAAATATAAGGCCAAGGAGCAAATATGTCGAATGATTTTGTTTTTTAATTATTAGCATCCTCGTCTTTGATGTGAGACACCTGAGTTGGAATCTGAAAGTAAATCCGGTTTCTGAATGTGAAGGCACATATGGTTTATTATAGAGGAAGATATTTTACTGGGAATTTTCTAGAGAAGGAAGACCAATTGACTTACATGTAACACTTCGCAAGTGTAACACTCCGATTTTGATAAAATTTAGCAGGTAGATACTGCACATAAACGAATCGTGCTCTTTACTTTCTGTGGAACAACGGTTTTAAGGCCAAAAGCCCCCACCCAAAAGTTTGAAATTTGACGTCCGAAAGGTAAGAAGAAGTGGACCGAAGTGAATGAAATTGTGTACAGATATTGTAGACATAAGATGAGGGAATACGTGATTCGAATTTTCCTGAAAATAATAATAATAATAATAATAATAATAATAATAATAATAATAATAATAATAATAATAATAATAATAATAAAATTGTTGAGTGGACCGAAGGGTTACGTGTCGGAAAGAGTGGACCGAAGCGAATGAACTTTTGTGTAGATATTATGTATGTAAAATAAGGTCTTTCGTGTTCTACAAGTGTCCCCATCCGATTTCTTCAAATTTGGCATATCAACAGTAAGCACAAACAGTATAGTGTATTTTATAGTATTTCGGGATGCGTCTTAACCCTTAAAATGTTTTTCCGCATAAACGGAAAGACGTGTCGATTTATTTCCTATTTACTCTTGATGTGCAAAATTTAAACAAATCGGATGCGGACACTTGGGAAACACGACAGGCCTTATTTAACATATACAATACCTACAGACAATTTCATTTGCTTCGCTCCACTTCTTGCTGCGCTACTACGGTAAAAGTTACTTTTCTCAGTGGGGGTCTTGGCCCCCAAAACAATATTGGTTCCAAACCCCCCTCAGAAATATACTTTTGATATTTCGTAATCAACGGTTTAGAAGGTCTGTGCCCCGCCCAACTTTTTAAAAAAAGGAAAATACGCAACTGTATTCCCTAATTTTATGTCTACAATATCTGTGGACAGTTTCATTGACTTCGGTCCATTTCTTCTAGCCTTTCAGCCGTCAACTTTCAAAATTTTCGGTGGGGGCTTTTGCTCCCTAAAAACGTTTTTTGGCATAAAAAATATATTTATTTTTTGCGTATTGTCCCTACACAAAATTTCGTTGCAATTCTTCATGTCCTTCAGGCACTTTTGACATACTGTCATGAGCACTTTTGATATTTCGTGATCAAAGATTTGGAGGGATCCATGCTCCACCCAACCGATTTTTGCAGGAAAATACGAAATACGTATTCCCTCGTTTCACGTCCACAATATCTGTGCACAATTTCATTCAATTCAGTTCACATCTTGCCTTCCGAACATCAGGTTTCAAAATTTTGAGTGTGGGCATTTGCCCCCTAAAACCGTTGTTCCACAGAAAGTAAAAATACACGTTAGTATCTACCTGCTAAATTTTATCAAAATCGGAGTGTTACACTTGGGAAGTGTCACATGTAAGTCAATTGGTCTTCCTCCTCTAGAAAATTCCCAGTAAAATATCTTTCTTTCTTGAATTGACACACCGGAAAAGCGAGCAAGAAAACTTTATGAAAATACCGATTGCACTGTGCAACAAATTTAAACTTTATTTGTGTCCTTCGAATGAAATTATGTGATTTTAACTAAATGGCTGGTGCTGAGTTCATTGGTGGCCACCAAAATGTTCCATCACGTCACGCTTTTGTTAGGCAGACCACAACACATTATACGAAATGTACATATTTACAAATATTTACTGTATAGTGTAGGATAGGAAGGCGTATTATACTAATATTAAATTTTGTTGATTTAACCTTTAAATATTTTTTGGTCGTTTACGTTTGTAGACATCTTCTGGAGTCTCTCTGGTGATAGACCAGCAGTACTCAGTCAGCATACCTTCAGCCCATTTTCCCCTTTAACGCTTCTAAAATATGGCAATGTCCTGATGAAACCGTTCTCCGTATTCATCACTTAGTGCGCCGAGGTTTTCAGGGAAAAGATCAAGATGTGAGTTCAAGAAGTGTAATTTTAATGACATGTTGCATCCCATGAGTTGAAAAGTGCGCACCATGTCACTAAAAATAGCTTCATAATTTTCAGCCTTTACATTTCCAAGAAAACCGGAACATACCGATTTAAATGATAGCCAATCTGATTGCTCAATTCAAGAGAGTTTCGTTTCAAAGTCTTCATACCGCATGACCGTTTTAGTCTGTGGACCAACAAATACTCCTTAAGTTTTTTCTGACTTAAGTTTTGGAATTTCTTCTTTTCTCTGTCTAGTGGTTTAACAAACATCTTCATCAACCCAAATTTCATATAGAATGGAGGCAAAAATACATCTTGAGGATTCACAATTTGTTTACGAGATATGTTCTTGCTGCAACCTTGTCTTTGAAGCCAGAAGTCCCCACTCATATGCCATTTGAATTTTTTTTATATTCAATGAAGTCCAATATCGTACTCATACTTCACACGTTTCCTTTGTACGAGCCGCATATGCTACAGGAACGGATGGGTGAAAATTTTCTATATGGAGAAGCACTGCCTTCAGACTTAGTTTGAAGCTGTCAATAAACAAGCGCCATTCTGTGGGATTATGTTCATGTCTCAAAGACTGAAATAAGATATCTACATCTATGTAATAAGCAATGCCTCCATTTTCAATAAAATAGTCCTCGAAATGACTTTGTCATTTTCTATACAAACTTATTTTAACATGTTGAGCTTGAGATTCCAACCTTGAAGCTTGGAGCACAACAATTCCGATTTTATTTTTGGAAGATTTAAGTATCGTTTAAGATCGTTAAGCTCTTCTTGTGTGATCGAATGAGGTGACGTTGACTGGGATATAGATGGCTGAAAGTCTACATCTTCCCTGTTGCTTAGAACGTCTGATGTATCTTTATTTCTGAATCAATAGTATAACATTCTTGAGCTTTAGGTAATGGAAGATCTTTACTGTGGGGAACTCGTCGAATAGCTAATATTATATTTTGGTACTGAATCTGATGATTATATTTAGAGGTCAAGCCCTTTATATCTGTCAAGCAAAAGTAACAGTCAGTTACATGATCCATTGGTTCGCACCAAATCATCATCATTATAGGTATTCTGCCTTTATTGGCAGGTCACTTCCCGCAGCTGAAAAGCTTCCATGCTCCACGGTCCTCCGCTAACTTCTTCGTCTTCGCGTATGATCTTTCTACTTTTATATAATGCATTAATTGTAGTCTCCTTCGCCCCATCTCTCTCTTTCCCGCGACCATACCCTCTAGGACGTTCCTCATGATACAATCTCTTCTTGGGCAATGTCCCAACCAGTTTCTCTTCCTCTTCCTAATAATATCTAAAAGTGTTCTTTTCTCACCCACCATTTCTAACACTCTCTCATTCGTTTTCTGCTCGACCCAACTAATTCTTTCCATTCTTCTCCACACCCATATTTCGAAGACTTCCAGTCGATTTTCATCACCTTTACGAAATGTCCACGTTTCCGCCCCATACAGTACAACACTCCACACAAAGCATTTTATGAGTCTTTTTCTCAACTCTTTATTCAAGGTACCACAAAACAGACTTTTCTTCCTCCTAAAGGCTTCTTTCGCCATTCCTATCCTTGCTTTTATTTCACGTTCGCACTTCATGCTATTACTAAGAATACTATGCAGATATCGAAAACTATTCACTTGTTCTATTTTCTTCCCTCTTACTTTTATATTTGACACAGACCCCTTCGTTCCAATCACCATGGCTTTTGTCTTTCTAACCTTTATTTTCATCCCATATTCTTCAAAGCCCATTGTCATATTTTCTAACATTTTATTGCTTTTCTTTTCAGATTCTGCAACAAGCGCCATATCGTCTGCAAATCTTATGAATCTAATCATTCTACCTCCTACCGAAATGCCATCATCATCATGTAAACTGTTTTTCACTATCTCTTCTAGATAGACATTAAATAGTGTTGGCGAGAGGGACCATCCTTGTCGAACTCCCATTCCAATTGCACTCTCTTCCGTCAGTTCTTCCCCTATCCTAACACTTACTTCTTGGTTCAAGTATAAATTTCTTATGAGTCTTTTATCTTTCCATTGCAACCCTATCTTCGAAAGAACTCCCAACAACAATTCCCAATTCACGCGGTCAAAAGCCATTTCTAGGTCAATAAATATAACATACACCTCTTTCCCTTTTTCTATAAATCTTTCACCGATCATACCCTTAATAATCCAATTGCATCTCTTGTGCCCTTGCCTCTTCTGAACCCGAATTGCTCCTCCTCAACTTCTTTATTTGTTCTTTCATATAACATTCTGTTCAGTATTCGGAGCAGAATTTTAGCTGCATGAGATATGAGACTAATCGTTCTATAATCTTCACATCTCTTTGGGTTCGATTTCTTAGCCATCGGCATCATGATCGTTTTCAGAAAGTCTTTTGGCCATTCTCCTGTTTCATATATTTCTTTCTTTCCCTTGTCTCCTATATTTTTAATGAATTCGCTTGGTATGTTATCTATTTCGGTTGCCTTTCCATTCCTAATCTCGGATATAGCCTTTTCAAACTCATCCCGAAAAATACTAAATCCTTTATCATCCTCGCTTACTTCATTTTCTACTTCAACATTTAAGCTACACGGTCTATCCCTACTCTCATATAAGTCTTCAACGTGTTCTTTCCACCTTCCTATAACCTCATTACTCTCGCTGATTACCTTACCATTTTTATTTTCTACTGCCATCATAATACCCCCCTGTTTCCTCCAAAATTCCATAGATTTCACCTCCTTGTACATTTCCTCATATTTCCCAACTCTTTCTAATTCTTCTATGTCCTCGCATTTTCTTTTGTAAAACTCTTCCCTCGCTCTGTCTGTTTCTCTTCGTAATTCATTATTTAACTGTCCGTACATCTTTCTGCCCTCTTCTGTATCAACCTGTTTTCAAATCTTCCTCTCCCTTATTTTCTGCAACATATTCTCTGTAACCCATGGTTTCTTAGCATTTTTTGTTCGCGGTGACCTACTGCTTCTTCTGGGGACTGTTGTAAGCAACGTTTAACATGTTCCCACCGTGCGTTACTACCTGCACCTATTCTTTCCTCGTTTGAATATTTTTCTTCGAATTTTTTAACGAAAAGATTTCTTATTTCCTCGTTTTACAACATTTCAGTATTCAACACTTTGTTACCTACTTTTCTTCTGCCTACATTTTTCAGTTGAATATCTACTTCGGCCCGCACAAAATTATGATCAGAGAAAATATCATTCCCGGGAAGCGTATTCCCGTTCTTTAAGCTATTCCGATACCTGTCCTGAATCATAACATAGTCTATCTGATATCTTCCGCCGTCTATTGGTGATTTCCATGTATATCTTCTTCTCTTGTGCTGATTCAACCAAGTGTTCCCAATTACTAGTGAATTCTGTCTACAGAAATTCACCAGTCCCTCTCCCCTTTCATTTCTTTCACCTAAACCATATTTGCCTCCGATACTACCTTCCTGTTTTCCTCCCACAACTGCATTGAAATCTAACATTAGAATTATGCATGCACCAAATGATAGGAACAGCAAATTTCACAGAACTACATTTTCCTTGTTGCCAGTTTCTCAAATTCCTGGAACACATAGTGCAATATATGTGTATGGCAAAAGACACATAATTGTCTCCAACCCTACAGCCAAGTACAGTTAATAAGCCATTTTTTAACTAAAGGTGTAAGGCTGCTTTATGAGTATTAGATGTAAGTTCATCACACACCTAGCAAAATAAGTCAGGTTTATTTTTACACGCACGGCACATTGCACTCTACTGCATGTACAGCTTAGCTCACGATTTTCTGACGCGATTCTAATTTTTTTGCCGTCAACGGCGGCAGAGATTCGTGAGCTAAGACATAGCTAAACGTTTATTCAGTACTTTTTTGAAACGCAGGTGCACAGCATACACTACCAAAAATGATACAATGCGACAAATCTGATCACTCCTAATAAAACAACAGTCAGCAAATAATACAATCGAACCAAAAATTACTTAAATGCTAGACTATACGGCAGCATAGTTTGGCAACATAAATCTGACTCGCTTATCACTAGATCTTAATGGGGTACTACCTGAAATGAAGATAAAGAGTGAGGAGAAATATGAGAAACTAGTGTTTCCTCGTATAACACAGAAAAAGACTCCTACACAGTAGGAGAAAATTGGAGGAATGAGGAGATCCTCTCTTTGGGGAGCGTATTTCTTCTGTAAAGAAAAGTTGTTGCTTGGATGATGTTTAAATGAGCGTATAGTGTAAGGCATATTACGAATGCAACAACTTTTATCTTAAATATATTTCTGTCCTTCCCGGTGATCTAATGGGTAGAGCTCGCACCTTCGGTGGATGGGGTCTCGGGTTCGATTCCCAGTAGGAGAACATTGAATGACACAGTGGCTCGGATTCCACCTTAAACTGTAGGCCCACGTCTCATATAATATCGCTGCTGAAAACGTACGCTATTTTTTTATAACCAAACCAAACATTAATCATATTTCATCACAACCCGTAAAAAGACACTAATTCACAATACAAAATTACAAACGTTTCAATTTTTATCAAAATTGGTACGTGATACATAAAAATTAATTACAGATTTGAATTTCGCATGCAAAATACATAAGAAAATCATATGTTCATTTAAAGGACACATTTCGTGTTGCACAGTATTATCAGCCCCGTAGTCTGTGGTCAGATGGTTAGCGTACTGGAGTCCTGCTTCAGAGGTCTTGAGTTCTATTCCCGCGCAGGGCAATCTCTATATTTAATTTCCCAATTAATAATTTTATACATTTTAATTTCAATTAATATTTTATTCAAGTTACACAGAATACAAATTTCGATAAATATTTTGCAAACTAGCTTTATGAAGTCGTACTTAGAAATAGGGTTATTATGATTAGAGGTCATAGAATTATTTAAAACAAAACAAAACCATTTTTGTTGCAACTTGTATTTTGTTGCAAATTAAAAATTACGTATAAATACACTATTTTTATCGAAGATAAAATGTATGGACTTATTATTTGAGTAAATAAGTACACATAAAATTGTTACTTTGCGTGCGAATTGAAATTAGAATCTCTTATTCCGCAGGCCAATACGCTAACCGTATGACCACACAGCACGGACCTGCCAACCCATATTTCCATAACGTTTTGGTTCCCCTCCTTTACTTATGTAAGTGCTTATTTACGTGTTGTGCATAGCACCTCCCCGAAACAAAATCCTACATGCCCACTGTATATTGATATCACTAGATATATTATTCTTACCTTAGTCGCTGTGTAAAAAATGGTCTTGGTGCTTCGTTTATTTATTAGTGGACATTTGCGAATTACAAGAGGGATAAGGGGAAATTTTCTTTGATAAAGCTGGATGTATGCTATAACCAAGAGCGTCATTTCAAACTACAGTTGCATGGGAAACTATAACAGTTGTAGTCAAGGGCATCACTTACTGGAACAAGAGAGAACAATTATCCCCTAACCACAAGAGTTTGGGGAATACATATACTTTAATCAATTGTCTATTAATATGCTACTACAAAACATGAAAGTCTTATGTCCGTGGTCCTCTTGCCCCCCCTCAACCAAAGTCTCAAATTAACCCTCTAGTTGTAGCATATATCCAGTATTAGCAAAAGGAATTTACTCCTCATGTCCCTTGTAATTCGCACTGTCCACAGATATGGATACGAAGCGCCAAGAACATTTTTGCAGAACGACTGTGGTAACCATAATATATCTAGTGACATCAATAAACAGTGGCGAATTTACGATTTTGTTTCGGGGAGGGGCCATGCACAACACTTCAATTAGCACTTTTGTTTTTCCTTTTGGGTGCCGACAAATTTTAATGAAATTGACTATATATGAAATTTATTTCTAGGGGCTTGAGCCAGATAGCCACCCTCCTGAGTATTTCACTGTCAATATATTTACGGATACAACTGATTTGAACATTTTTAATGTTATATGCATTATAAACATGTAGTGAATAAATATTTTACTTGTAGTTACAAATGGCTACGTTATTAGTTACAACAAAAAAATGACTCGAGCGGAATCTTTTGCTCCTAGGACACAGATATTCCTCACTCTACCTCTCGATACCTTAACACGTTCTATCATTTATGCGGAGAGTAAGAAACTTTAAAACGGGTTTTCCGGCTATTGCAGTTCGTAATACTAACACTAAATGTACACTCCTACCTCGCGAAATGTAGCGCGGAAGTTCATTTAGCAAAGTCTGCTTTCCCCTTGTAAATAACTTGTGTCCCTACTCGGTTACACACGTTCTACAGTTATTTCCAGTAACTTGAACAACAGGGAAACGAACACAGACACATCGAGAACATTTAAAATAACAAATTTTCTCACCGGGGTCGAACCCGGGACCCCGTACACCACAGACGCACGTTCTAGCCACTAAACCACACAGAGAAGTTATAAGGCCAGCGGGGTTTAGTAGTTGTATTGGAAATGCTCGAGATATGCACTTGTAATACATTGAGTAATTTATTCGAGAGAGGTAAAGCATTTTACATTGAATCCTTCTTCTTGTTTCGTTTTTGTGTATATTCTTTGTATGTTTCGTATAGCATATGAAATAAGAAATACATTTTTTGCTACGATGTCCAGAAATACTATTTTAACTGATCATAGAACAGAAATCTGTCGGTGAAGTAATATGGTGTAATATGTGGTATTCTATTTTTATACCAAATTCCTTCGTTGCTAAGGGGTTGGCGTACGCACCTTTGACGTAAGAGACCTGGTTCGATTCCCGGTGCGAGCTCATGTGGTTCGAATTCCTCGCTAATTAGTAGGTAAACGCCTCATCTAGCCTTGCTGCTGAAAGGAACGTTAAACTCAACATCAACTCAGCGTTAGTTTTATACTATCAATAGAAGCAATAGGTAGACGATACTATTCTGCTAAAATCATCCATTTACTTCTTTGGCACATATTCCAAAGCATCGGACTATTTGCGGCATTAATTATAAAAGCTTTAAGAAAAAGAAGCTTTATGAACATTAAGTCTCTTCAAGTGTTCAACTCGCTTATAAAAGTCCAGATTATGAATTACAAACCTTTTTACATTGTAAGTAAAAATACAAGCTTATATTGTTTTTATCTCTCTCACATACTCTCTCTCTTTCTCTCTCCCTCTCTCTCTCTCTCTTTCCGCCTGTCTCTCTCTCACACATAGTATCTCTCTTTCTCTGCATAGACACTTGTGTATTGCAGTAGGTATGAGGAACATAAATAATTTTCATTTTGGACGTGTGGTTTAAAGTTGGTATTCAAATCAGAAATCTGTTCCCTTTAAAACAATGTTAACGTTCCACATTTTACCGTTTTCGCATATAAATGTTAGACATTGTGAATAAATGTGACTGAGGTTTAAAATGTGACGAAATGAGTTGATTTTATTTTTCGAACACTTCAAAACAGAACTTTATATTTAATGAAATGTTTCCATATATTGAAAAAAAAATCCCGCCCCACAGTTCTCGAGTGCCTTGACCACTGAACTACGATTACTACGCATTAATTGATTCGCTTTTAGTCTGTTTAGGTGTATGTTATACGCTCAGTATTTGATTCAAAATAAAGGACTTTTGTATTTTGTTTTTTAAAAAATCTGCAATGTTGATAATTTATTGAATACAATGATATAATGCCTGCGAGTCCTCAATAACATATTCTTGTGTTTTGCCAATGTATTTGATTATAAACAAGCTACTGTTATGAGCGACAAGAAAGGGCTCTTTATTTAGACTAGCCAGTGTAAGTTACGCTTTAAGTGAATGGTTAGCGTGGAGATTTCCTGATTTTCCGATCGGGGTTCGATTCGCGCCCTCTTCCTTTAGACTTCTTTTAAATTTTTATTTACAAGGCTGAGCTCCAGTTGGATGCTGCTAAACGAAGATAATCTCCAGTGGAGAAATTCAGTGATGGTGTAATCCTCAAAATAAAGGAAGAAAACCGAATGGAGAAAACGAGTTACAGAGTTAATTCTTCCGAAGTAGTATTACGTATCGATCAGTGGTGCCGGAACCAAAGAGTTCAGGCCCTGTTAGATCCAAAAAAATTCATTGCAGTTTGGGCTCTTCCCCCGAATGATCGTTGCATAGTTAATTGAATTGCAGGTCGAACTATTGTTAATAGGTTCAAAACTCAGCGCGAGGCTTTGTGTTAACCTAAAAAAATGACCTACTACATATACCGCATAATATATCCGTATATTATTTGATACGCATATATGTATAGCCATTTGAAATAAGTTAACTTGTTTATAACCCCTCATTTGTGTTAGTTATAAGATTGTTTAAGTTCCCTGACTGTTATCTTCTCATCGGCGCCTCTTGTGTCCGTATATTTTTCTGGTATTGTGCTGTGTACTGTGAGTACAGGTATCCAAAGACTCCCTTTTGTCATTTCGCCAGCTAGCGTTCCTCCTCACTCCTGCACAAAAACACACTTTACGATTTGTTCTTTTAACAGGTGGTACATACTTCATGCTGCTGTTCTAGCTACTCTACCAAGCGTAATTAATCTTGGAGTAGGTGTTAGCTGGGTTGCCTATCACGCGGACTTTGTACATCAAGAATTTTTGTGCACCACTATACATATATTATTAAATAAACATGTTAATAAATGTTATTGCAAATTTTATAAACATTATGGACGTGCCAATGAGCACCCATTACGCCAAAACTAGGCGTTTGTCTAAGATAAACTTTTACGTCATAAGAGACAATTGCATTTATGAATATGTCTATTATCATTCATTGTTCATTTTGTATTTAAAAAAAAATTATTATATTATCAATGGCATTAAAAGCCAAACTTTAAAGACCTTGTAGAACGTATGCAAAATTAGTATTCCTTAACATTTCTCTCTTTTATCTTAAAGATAGTAATATTTTCCACAAACGTCTTGTGTAACATCTTACTGTTATAAAAACTAATAAATATTTTTCCACGTGTATTATTCATTAGTGGTTAATACTTCTTGCTTTAACAAAATCAAAAAAATGCTTTACTAAAAATTGGCATCTTAAGCAGTTAATAAATACAACTAGCTATAATAATTCCACCATACACACATGTGATGGCATGTGAATCCATGAAGTGTTTGAAATAACACTTCCAAAATTTGGGGGAAAAATTCTTCTTTATTATATACATAGGGTATTCACCTATATATATATATATATATATATATATATATATATATATATATATATATATATAGATAGATAGATAGATAGATAGATAGATAGATAGATAGATAGATAGATAGATAGACAGATATAGATATAGGGTGTCTCACCTAACATTTCGAACAGAAATATTTCCAAAATGACAAAAAAAAATTGACAAACCTAGTTGCGCAAGAATGTACAGATGCCAGTGGTTCATAACGTTCTGTAAGGCACAAGTGGCCCCAGGATCACATCATAGGGTCCCAGAAGCCAACTTGAAAATTTCAAATAAAACCCCCTACTTTTATTGCAGATTTTGATTCTGTGATGGAAACTAAGCAAGTTTTACATGAAACACTTTTTCGTTATGCTAATAGATGGCGCTATAATTGCAAAAAGATTGAATATTACTATACGTACGTGCTCTAGCTTTGAGATCTCAAATATTTCCGAAATAACAAAAATGTGACGAATCTAGTTACCTAACAATGTACGTAATGTCAGAGGCCTATAAAATTCCGTAAACAACAAGTGCCCCCAGGGGTCCCATCAAAGAGCCCCAGGGAACAATTTGAAAATTTCAAATGAAAACTCCTACTTTTATTGCAGATTCTGATTCTGCGGTCAAAACTAAGCAATTTTTACTTGAAGCACATTTTGTTATTCTACTAAATGGCGCTGTAACCGCAAAAGAATATCATCTTACGTACGGCCCCTAACTTTGCGGCCTCAAATATTTCCGAAATAACAAAAAATGTGACAAATGTTATTAGGTAAGAATGTACACATGTCAGGGACCTATAAAATTCTGTAAACAATTTTACACCCATCATAGGGCTCTGATGTACCATCATAGAGCTCTCGTGTCCCATCATAGGGCTCCAGGGGCCAACATGAGTTTTAAATGGGAACTCTGTACTTTGTTGCAGATTCGAATTTTACGATCGAATATATGCAAATTTTATTTGAAGTACTTTTCGTTATCCGCCTAAATGGAGCTGTAATCACAAAAGAAAGAAATCTCATCGTACGCTACCTGGGATTCCCAATCAACTAAATACCTTGAGAAATACACGTGCAATTAAAAAGCACGAAATAACGTTATCAATATTTTAAAGGCGCTTATGGAGTCGCGGTGGCTCAGTGGTAGATCGTTCTCCTATGGTGCTTGGGGTCCCGGGTTCGATTCCAACTCCCCAGGTTAACTTTGTGGTGGAAAAACACTGTGTGTGTGGGTTTCTCTCGTTTCCTCCTACTTTATTCATTCCTCCATTTCATTCATTACTCACCATCACCGTCTCCTTTTGCCTAACCGGCATAACCGTGGGGCGTAAAACGCAAAGATTTCATTTCATTTCATTTAACAGTGCTTAGCGTAAAACAAAATAGCTTTCATTTTCATTTCAATGCGACCATAGTAGACCATTGCGATATGAAAATATAAGTTTTTGTGTTTTGCAACAAGTAACTTTTCTAGAATTGTAAAGGTCAAGTAGAGAATATATTTGTTAAATATCACCTAACACGGACAGATCAAGTAAAATCATTATTTCACACTAGTATTTAAGAGCACAAATGGCAAAGAATATTTCACAGGAGAACAAACTTCCAAAACCTGGATAAACCGCAAAAAAACTTAATTTATATACAAGGCTATTGTAAATGATCTTAACGATATCAAAGGTCAATAAATCACGTTTGTTTAGTCAGAATGACATGCAACTTCTGTTAAATGGGAGAAAACTTAAAATTATTTGTGTTTATAAATACATGCGTGTTATGTTTCTTGTCAAGATGAGTGCCTTTTTTAATTCAACATGTATCAGTTTGATAGTCTAATTTTTGCCATACTCTTTTTTACATCCCACAGTCAGGAGATCAATCTACTTCTTAAATGCGTTCTCAAAGTTTAGTTAAATTGTTACGGAAGGGTGACTGATACACTTGGATTTAATGTTACACTAACTTCCTTGAAAATTCCGTTTCACATGAAAGTAGAGAATAACAAACTTTGTCCTGTCTTCGTTTCCTGCTATCTAGGTTTACTGTTACCCTAATTACGGAACGCGTAGCTACACATCAGCTTTACCAGCCACGTACTGTCTTCCCGTCATGAGTCCCATTGCCTCCCACAACTTGGTTGTTTAAAATTGGCAGGTGCACAAAGTGTAACAGATGTTTCACAACATGTGATCAAACTGCGCACCTTTCTTGGTCTGACTGTGAGCAATTTGATGGTAACACAAATACTGCATTCCCGATAATGTCCAGGTATATAAGTGCAACTTCATCAATAAGCCTTTGATGAAGATTATCCAAAGTGGTTGGCATTGTTTGATATACTCGGATTTTTAGATAAATCCAGAAAAAGTAGTGGCGATAAATCAGGGGAACAGAAAACTAGGGGACCATCTAATCTCACCGCTTCTGCCAATCCGTTATTTAGGAAATTTTGTGTTAAGAAATTGCCGGATATTTACACCGTTGTGCGGTTCTGCACATCTTGCTGAAACAATCTGTGGGCAAAATTGTCTTCTACATTGTCTCTCATTGCTTGAACTACTTGATTTCGAAGCATGTCCTCACACACTTCAGAAGTCAAATTGTTATTAATAAAAAGTGACCAATTATCGTAAATTTAGCACTGCAGGCTAGATATTCAACTTTTCAGGGTGTAGACTGTGTTTGAGAAGACCAATGAGATTACTGTCAAGTCAAAACCTGCACTTATGTCTGTTAATGCAACCGGTTAGGTGTAACCTGCCTTCATCAGAGAACACAATGCTGATAAGAAAAGTAGAATCATCATTGGTTTGTTTCATCAAATCTTCACAAAATTCTAGACGGCGATCAAAGACATCTTCATTCAGCTGGTGTATAAGATGATTTTTGTATGAGTGGAACTTCATTTTCTTCAACATTCTTTTCGCAGACACCCTGACTAATGTCATGTTGTTCAGAAGTTTAATGAATGCTAAGTTGAGTGTTTTCAACAAATGACTGCAACATCAAGCTGTTTGTCGCCTATTTCGGTCGACCAGGAATGTTACAATCCCTTATAGTTACAGTTTCCTCAATCCGTCTTACGATGCACTCGACATTAGGTCTCGAAATGGGATTATGTAGTACATGAATTGTTTTTTGTTATATATTACCCTTACTTTAGCACATGACCTTTGGTGATTGCCCTATCCTTGTATCATCGAGATCGTTAGAGAGTTCTAATACAAACCAGTTGAAATACAGTTTGAGTATTGAGAGATTCTCTGTAGTAGTGCGTACTGTTACTAATATCTATGGCTTCTACGTTGCTAGACCGTAATTTACAATCAACCATAAGTATTTACAGACGAGGAACATGACATAGGGGTAACACATATGTGTCTTCTGGTCAAATGTTATTTGTTCCACTAAATTTATAAGAGCACATTTGCTCTCTTAGATCTATAGTTCAATTTTTCATGTTCATATTTACTTTCACTTTTAAGATGGAATTACATGCAGTTTCAAATCAAATTGTAATTATGCACATCTACATAACGAAAACAACAAAATCATGAAGTCCTTTTAAACGTTAAGAGATTCGCCGATCAACCTTACGTATTCACTTTCACTTTTACCTCTCAGGTAAAATCTCATGGTATATATTCAAATCAATTCGATATTATTCATATCTACATAAACATGACAAAAATGAATAACTTAATTCTCTTTTGACACCATGTCTGATTATTAATTGAAACTGAATGTCCCAACAGAGAGCCAGAGTTAATCAACTTTCATAGTGTCCACAAGCTTACAGAAAAATATCAGTTCTTCATGAATATTATTACAGACGTGTTTCAACTTTATTTTATTTGCAAGTCTTAGCACCAACATCACACAACATGTCCAGTTCTTGAACCTCCTTTTCATTTATCAACCTCAGGTGACGTCAAAACGATATTGTAACTTTTGCAATTTATGTGCTATTTAGGAGGAAAACGAAAAAAAAAAAAAAACTACTTAACCTAAAAGTAGCGTATTTTCGGTCGCAGTATCCGAATCTGCAGTAATGTAGATGATTTATATTTGAAATTTTGGGAAGATGAAGGCAAGCTCATTTTATGTTAATTGAATAGATCTTTTAAAATAATTCGACACGTACTTAAATTGCAAGTGTATTTCCCGAGGTATTTAGTTAATCATCATTTTAGGTCACGTACGTACCTACTATTATATTCTTTTCTTGCGATTACAGCTCCGTCTAGTAGAATAACGAAAAAGTGATTCAAATGAAAATTCTTTTCGATAGCAGAATCAAAATCTGAAATAAAAATAGGGGGTTTCCATTTAAAACATTCAAGTTGGCCCCTTGGCCCTATGATGTTATCACTGGGCACTTGTTTACAGAATTTTATAGACTCCTGAAATGTGTACATTCTTACGTAACTACATTTGTCACACTTTTTGTTATTTCGGAAATATTTGAGGTCACAAAGTAAGGACGTACGTTCA
The DNA here is from genome assembly GCF_964235325.1 of Thermobia domestica. Lineage (NCBI taxonomy): Eukaryota > Metazoa > Arthropoda > Insecta > Zygentoma > Lepismatidae > Thermobia > Thermobia domestica. Next base: position 65,765,618 of record NC_137467.1, read on the forward strand.
ATGATATTCATTTTATCGCGATTACAGCGCAATCAATTAGAATAACGAAAATGTGCTTCAAGTAAAAGTTCCTTATTTTTGATTGTCAAAAAAATTCCTTATTTTTGATCCAAAAAATGTTGCAAACTTCATATTTTAAAAAAAAAGCTAAAATACCCCAAAACTCAATTTTCTAACATACATTTATCCAAGAATCTCAACACATAATTTCGTTTACTCGCAATCTCTTGGTCCTTTAAAGAACGCCAAATTATGACCGCAAGCACAGTCATAACACCACACTTAAAAAAATAAACGGTATATTTTCTCCAATTTTTAATCAACATGCAAAATTATTATTTTATTCATGTAAACTTTTTTTTTTTTTTGCTTTGCTCTAAACGCTTTCAAGCTGGTAAAAGCTACGTTCTTTCTTTGCATGCAAGCCCGTAGTCAGCCCAAAAATGTAGAGGGGGCCCGGCAGAAGTTAGGGGGGCCCGAGCCAACCATATTATAGTTCATCAAATAGTAATATCAGCAATTTATCATATCTGCTCTTGAATCTTTAAGTATTTTGCTTCTACTTAATTCTGTTATCCCCCTCTACACACACTTTAAGTTAACATTCTGTAATCTACATGAAAAATCGTTAATTTTATTAAATGGGTATTACTAACTACACGAATTAGAATAAAAATATAAATGTTTTAATAGTCAAATATGTAATAATAACATTGGGATCAAGAACGAGAGATGACCTACTGTGAAATAAGGAAATTCAACTTTACTTAGGCTCTTGTTTAGGGTTAACTTGCGAAGTTGCCCTTTCGTTTTTATCAAAAGTTTGAAAATTTACCTAGAAGAAATTGATAATTTGATTGCTTGTGTGCTTCATAACATGTAAGTGAAGCGTAATTTATGTGTAATATCTTTTGATAAGCGGTTATAAAGACGGAACTAATTCGCAAGTAGAGGGAACTACTTGTGTCTAGGTTCAGGACGGTAGGATTGTGGATAATTTTCGAGTAAACATGCTTGCAAGTGTACAGTGTCTTTGCACTGGATGTGAATTGATAGTACTAACATTTGTAAAACATGATGTTGATAATGAGGTTAATCTTTTGAATATTAATGGTTAATGAATGAAAGAACAAAGACCACCAACAATCGTTCACGAGTTTCTCCTTGAGATAGGAGGCTCTACAAACCTAAGTACGTACTAAAGTAAGTGCGAAGTAGACATAACCTAAGTAACCTAATAGTGCGTTATCCCATCTTACTTCGGCTTCTAGCTTCGCTTGTTCCTCCCTCTCAACTCCGCACTCCCCATTAACTACCCACAACCGTGCTCCGCGCGGCCAACCAGTCTCCGCTTTAGGTTAATAATGGATTTCCATATGTAATTGTGGTTCCTCTTCCGTACTCACACCCTTGAGGTAACGTAACAGAACAAAAAATGAGTAAAGTTTAAGTAGAAATTGATGATTGTAGATTTTATTGTGGTTTTTGTTGAAAATTAGGTGGACGGGTAATTTTGAAGTAATTCCCTTGTTTACAATGACAGTTGTATATTTTAAAAATATTTACAGTAAGTTCTTGTTTAAAATCTTAAATTAAAATCGTGTTATATAAATGAACCACCTGCACACTATACCAAGAAGACACATACCAAAACAGCTAAAAAAGAAGTACTATAATGTTATTCAAAGCTACACTGAGAAAAATGTGTATGGCATACGTAATATCGTATGTTACATTTGTAAATCCTGTAGTTTCTTGACTTAACGTACAGCAAGCGTATAACTGAAAACGCATGTTTTATAATACTTTCTGTATAAGTGTTCCATCTATACATACTTTCCGTATGATACAATATAGGCCGTCAGGATCTCACATACAAATTTACGTATATAACATATAGTTGATGAAGGTGACATACATATATGTATGTAATGTAAGGAAGACTGTTAGACATCAGACATCCTGCAACGGCATGATGTAACACCTAAGGGCAGTGCCTATGTAGCATACGGATAACGTACACTGAGAAAAATCCATTATCAAGACAGCGGTATATTGTACAAATACAAGGATTCGTTATGTTTACTAAGGAAATCTGTACGGAGCGTACTTTATCCATATGCTACACAGGTATTGCCTTTTACTCGCTTAGATATTACATCATGTCGCTGCAGGATGTCTGACATCTAACAATCTTCTGTATTTTACATACGTATACGTATGTTAAATACTTCAGCTATATGTTATATACGTCCATCTGTGTGTGAGGTCCTGACCTCCTATAGACACCTCTTTCTTGCACCATAGATGACGTCATGAAACAACGGTCGTTTGCTTGCGAGTTGGTTTATAAACGAGGTTGTTTACAAACGGAAAAGAAGAGTGGAAGGAAACAAAAGCCTGGGTAAGTGCAATAGTAAACTATCACTTTAGTTAAATATTCCATTAATTATATATTCCTTTAGTATAACTTGCTTCTACTAAACAAGTAATGTGATTTACGACTACAATTCTTACTATTGTAACTCGTTAATGGTTGAGAAGAAAGGAATGGGTTAATCTCAATTTTGAGAAATCTTTGAATATTAATGTTTTGTAACTTTTTACATTTCAATGTACTGAAAATGAATGTTATGTGTTTATTCATTCCTTTTTATATGTGACGGTTTATTACTTGATGGAGATTTACTACAGGACTGCTTAACATAATTGCTAAGAAACCGTTTTCAGCGCGAACATTTTCTTGTGTAGTGAATGAAGATTTAGGATTTAGATTTCTGGGCTTTCGGCATCAATGACCTTGTTAGCCCGTCACATGTGAGTTATGACGTCCCTCGGTGAGCACACTATCCGGGGAAAGGGAAGGAAGCAAACGGCCTGGGACCTATATGTTGGGTACCACCCGGCATTTGCCTGGTGTGAAATGAGGAAAACCCAAGAAAGCCTCATTCAGGATGGCTGGACTTAAAAGCTTTTGATACTTTTTCGACCGAGTGCCCCTACCGGAATCGAACCTGGGTCCGCTCGTACCAAAGGCGAGAGCGTTAGCAACTACGCTACGCGGAGCCACTTGTGTCTAGAAAATTTATTTTTACTAGGATATTTGCAACAAAATTTATTTCATTTCTTTGTTTATTTTTCTTTTTCTTTTTGTTTTTTAACAATAAAACAAAACATATTTTAGAGCCTCACTGAAATTTAGAAACAGCAGTCAGTTCTTTTTGTTTTGTTTTGTTTTGCTTTAACTAATGTTTGAGTTACTGAGAATTAAAACATTATTATTATTGTTTCATAATTTTGGAACCAAAAATTAGATGTTTTTATTTTTTTCCTTGTGTTGACGTCATTGTGGCAAGTTGGGGTGTTTGTATCGTACCTTGGCATTAATTTGGTTACTAGCACTTAGTTTCAAGGTCATAAGTTGCAGACCGCTTGAACCAGCTACTACACAGCTTGAAGAGTTAGGAGTGTCAGGCGTTTGACTTGCAGCTTTCGTTACAGCGTCTAAATTGCAGTATTGGATTGCGTCCAGCTTCTATCGCTGGTAAAAAAGTTATATCGCTTTCGTAATATGGTAAGAAATACAATGTAACAGTTAGGTATAGTATATATGACTAGTTTAATCAGTCGGAAATTACTCTGTTTCCTTGTCTTATTCTTTCGATTATGTTTAAGTACTGTTACTTCATAGTATTCTTTCACTATTTCTAGAAGGAATTAAGTATTAACGAAGTAAAGAATAAGTAGAAGCCCACTTTGATTGACGTTTACTATTTCTCATACTTCATTGAGAATATTTTGATCCCCATTTGCGCAAACTTCTAGTATATGTATGTATGTATGTATTTATGTATATATGTGTGTGATTGATTGATTGATTTTTTGAGTTTTACGTCCCGTTCAGCAGCGAGGCTATATGAGATGTGGACCTACTGATTAACGTGGAATCCGAACCACATGAGCTCCCGCCGGGAATCGAACCCGGGTCTCTATCACTGAAAAAAAAACAGAAGGGTATGACATACTACATATAGTCTCACTTGGTTCACTGCCAATAACATTTCACCAGAATAAGTTAAATGACATCTGATTGCACATTTGACATCCTCAGAACATTTTAGTGCATGGCCATGTATCACACTACCCACTTATCATCCGTATTACAATTTCGAATCTAAGATGGCGACCGTCCGCGTGATGTAATCCGAAAGTATTCTTCTGGGCCGTGGTTAATCTCTTATCTCGCACTCAATGAAACTTCATCCCTGTAGTTTTCAGAAAGGATGACAAGGGACTTCTGATGCATCCTGTATATAACAGTTGTATCAATAATGAAGTTGGAAGTATGTGATCTAGATCGTTGTTTCCAATTTAACCTAATGTCTTGCTGGAAAGGGAATATTTGTTGAAATCTGAGTTTTACGTGCGACGGATATACCGGCTAGGCTAATGGAGACGCTGATGATGATATAATGAATGAAATGGTGGAATGAAGAAAGTGGGAGGAAACGGGAGAACCCCGAGAAAACCCACTCACACGGTGTTTGGCCACCACAAAGTTTACTTGGCGCGAGCTGGGATCAAATCAAAGACCCCAAACACCAGAGGTGAACGCTCTACCACTGAGCCATCGAGGCCCGACAGGAATATTTGTTGAAGTCTACTGTCTTCTTCACTACCAAGGTTACACAAAAATGAGCCTATGGTTTTGATGGAATTCGAACCAACATTATATGTATACTCTCTCAGCGAGAATCAAAGCTGGCATCAAGTTTACATATGCGCGCATTGTATGTTACTTATATAGCTCACAGAGCTATGGGCGAGCAAGCAAGGCACGTGCCCCGGGCGCGTGGTTGGAGGGGCTACTAAAAGAGAGGTTACATATTAGTACTTTTCTGTTTTGGTGTTTAATACTTTTCATCAGAGTGCGAAATCATGAAATCAAAGTGGGGGAGACTGAAGGACTGAAGAGAGCGAGAGAGAGGAAAAAACAAAAAAAACTGTGCAGTTTTACACTTCAAAGAATTGTAGTGAAATGAGAAGGTCAGAATTCAAGATGACTTTCGGATGCTTGGCACGAAGAAAAACATTGCAAGCAATTAAAAAAAAAAAACTTAAATAATGTGATATATTTTGTAGGCTTTGGATATGTATGTTTTAGTTGGCATCAACAATTATTGGTGTGTTTTGTCACAATTGACAGTTTAGCGAGAGACTAGGCTAACTGACAATTTAAATTTCTGAAAGAAAAGGAAACAAATGAAAACAGCACGTTACAAAGGATACGTCTGATATTCATAGTTTGGCTTAGTGTACAACAGGGGTGGATCCAGGATGGACTACTGGGGGGCGGTGGGTTGTAATGCCACTACTTACAAGCTATCGCTACTTTTAAGAGATTCAACTCTGGGTGGATTTTATTTTATATTAAAATACAAAAAGTTTCCTCTTCTTGGGGGCGATAGACCTTCCCTGGATCCGCCCCTAACTCAGGACAAGCTACACCGACAAGTGGTTGAGGCAAAGGTCAATTAATGACATTAGTATGCTGTTCCGTCAAAATCTCAATCTTGACCTGGATGTAGGTTAGCCTGGTCCTCACTGAACCCCTCAATTGAATGTTTAATATGTAAATTAGGCACTCCTACATCACAAACAGTAAATATATCCTACCTTATTCTACGTTTTTAAATGCATTTCTACAACTGATTGTAACTTTAAAGGTTCTCGTGAAGATTAGCTGGCGGAGGTTACCTGACATAGCCATGAGTTATCAAATTAACAGTTGTGCATCGTGGGTGATGATAATGATCCTGAGGTTAGATATTAAATTGGACTCGAGAGCGGAACAAGGGCTGATGTTATTCGTGTCTCAGACAGGGCATGAAATGGAACGAATATGAAAATAAGGTTCCTGTAATAGTTTTCCACAGGGTTTGTAAGATTTTCGAAACACTTGGCATTTTTTTTTATCAAGACTTGACATTTTTTAAAAAAAAGAAACCAAGACTTGGCAATTTCAAGTTTCATCCCCCTCCCAAACTTGTAATGCTCGCTACGCCGCTGTAAGCAATACATATTTTCGACAATATTCTTTGTTCATCCGTTTCCGCTGGGTTACAACGTGGTAAGCTGCATATGGGACTTTTAATAGTGTTATTATAATGAGAAAGAATTGCAAATTATGTTGATGTTCCTAAAAGAGGGAAATTGAAAGAGAAATTAAATTAAAAATAAATAAGGGAGAGAAAAGTAATTACTTGAAAATAAAAATAAAGTCTTTGAGTTTAATGTCCCACGATTATGCTGTTAGGCTAAGGGAGACGGTGATTAAAGCAAGTTAATGGTTATGGAATATTTGGTGGAATGAGAAAGTGGGAGGAAACCAAGTCCCCGAGAAAACCTACAAGCACGTATATGAAAATGAAGTAAAACATACACTGGCCTATGCTTTCTTTGTCTAGCAGAGTCATAGTTTGGAATCGAAAATGTGTTTTGAATCCTTGTATTTAGAGACTGAGAGTGTAAGTAACGAAATCACTTAATACATCCATTAAGATTTCGGAAAGCGAAATCTAAATTTAGGTAAGCTAACTCCATGTACTAACTGTTTGCATCCGCTTCGTACATTGTTCGAAGGGTCACGAAGCAAATCACCTCATTTAGTCTACACATACCTAGTACTAATGTTAATTACCTGCTTTGTTTGGGTTCGATCATTCTAGACTATTTTACTGGTAGCATATATTCGTTCGTTTAGCCAGGATTTCGTAATGGAAGGGGGTGCGTGACTTGAAATACTGTGGTTACAACACCAGGGGATCGATCAATCTAAACTATTTTACTGACAACATATCCATATTGATTTGTTAGGACAATAAAATGAGGATATGTTAGTAAGTATTTTAATTAAAGAATTATGAAGAAATCTTGCGTAAAAGAATAGAAAAAAGTATTAACAAAGACATAGTCTTCCGAGGTCATTCGAACTCGGTTCTTCTCGTCTTCTTTCTATTTCTCTTATCTTAATTTAATGCCGTCAAGGATAGCAACGAGATCTCTTTCGGGAGTAAAGACATCCTATAAAATGGATTAGTGTTGCCGCGAAATTCAAAATGGTTCATATTATTGGTAATTCTGGGCATTGCTTAAGTTCTAACTGACAGGCTATCTGAAAGAACCGGTTTATCGATCGTCATTTTAGTCCATAGGGTTACCGGCGCAAATCCCGGGGGGATGAGGACATGTCCCCTCCAATCTTAGAAGTGTGGGGGGGACTTTCCCCTCAATAATCCGATTTGAAATGCGTTTTTGGGGGAGAAATGTGATGATTTGTGTCCGATTGCCACAAAGGAAAGTAAGATGAAATGATGTCCCCACCCCAGAATAAGCCTTCAATCTGCCCGCCTCACAATTTTGAAGATAACTCTGCTCCCCTGATCCTCCGCAGCATTGTTTATCAACTTCATAAATATTTTGAACATCTTTAAAAAAATTATGAGAACTGTCTTACGCGTCCCTCTCAATGTTGAAGACAGATTTGCGCCGCTGCATAGGGTTAACATGGAGCTAGATGGAATTCGGAATATTCCTTTACAATAAAATACAAATTTCAACTCGACCCCCCCCCCCCCGTTTCCTCCACACAAAGCTCCTCGTAAGAAAGAGTAACCAAACGCTTCTTGTAGCTTTATATTTTTGAGGCTGATTCATCTGTTTCATCTTTCCTTAATATTTTTCATTTCTGGATCCAAAGGGGGGTCTGGACCCACCCCTCGGCTACGTGCCTGCTTCCCGTAAAAAGCTTCATTCGAACCCTGAATCAAACAACTCCTACTGTAAAGCAGTGCTGAGTTGATTTTAATATCCTTTTCTGCAACGAGGCTGTATGAGACGTGGACTTACTGATTAACATGGACTCCGAACCACTCCCGTCGGGAATCGAACGCGGGTCTCCCACACCAAAGGCGCGTACGCTAACCACTTAGCCATGAAGGAGCTCATCTCTAAAGCAGTGTAAGCAACAACAACAACAACAAAAAACAGAAACAAATACACACACACACTCACACACACATATATATGAGCTCCTTCATGGCTAAGTGGTTAGCGTACGCGCCTTTGGTGTGGGAGACCCGCGTTCGATTCCCGGCGGGAGTGGTTCGGAGTCCATGTTAATCAGTAAGTCCACGTCTCATACAGCCTCGTTGCAGAAAAGGATATTAAAATCAACTCAGCACTGCTTTACCAGATGGAGTTGTTTGATTCAGGGTTCGAATGAAGCTTTTTACGGGAAGCAGGCACGTAGCCGAGGGGTGGGTCCAGACCCCCCTTTGGATCCAGAAATGAAAAATATTAAGGAAAGATGAAACAGATGAATCAGCCTCAAAAATATAAAGCTACAAGAAGCGTTTGGTTACTCTTTCTTACGAGGAGCTTTGTGTGGAGGAAACGGGGGGGGGGGGGGTCGAGTTGAAATTGGATATTATTGTAACGGAATATTCCGAATTCCATCTAGCTCCATGTTAACCCTATGCAGCGGCGCAAATCTGTCTTCAACATTGAGAGGGACGCGTAAGACAGTTCTCATAATTTTTTTAAAGATGTTCAAAATATTTATGAAGTTGATAAACAATGCTGCGGAGGATCAGGGGAGCAGAGTTATCTTCAAAATTGTGAGGCGGGCAGATTGAAGGCTTATTCTGGGGTGGGGACATCATTTCATCTTACTTTCCTTTGTGGCAATCGGACACAAATCATCACATTTCTCCCCCAAAAACGCATTTCAAATCGGATTATTGAGGGGAAAGTCCCCCCCACACTTCTAAGATTGGAGGGGACATGTCCTCATCCCCCCGTGATTTGCGCCGGTAACCCTATGGACTAAAATGACGATCGATAAACCGGTTCTTTCAGATAGCCTGTCAGTTAGAACTTAAGCAATGCCCAGAATTACCAATAATATGAACCATTTTGAATTTCGCGGCAACACTAATCCATTTTATAGGATGTCTTTACTCCCGAAAGAGATCTCGTTGCTATCCTTGACGGCATTAAATTAAGATAAGAGAAATAGAAAGAAGACGAGAAGAACCGAGTTCGAATGACCTCGGAAGACTATGTCTTTGTTAATACTTTTTTCTATTCTTTTACGCAAGATTTCTTCATAATTCTTTAATTAAAATACTTACTAACATATCCTCATTTTATTGTCCTAACAAATCAATATGGATATGTTGTCAGTAAAATAGTTTAGATTGATCGATCCCCTGGTGTTGTAACCACAGTATTTCAAGTCACGCACCCCCTTCCATTACGAAATCCTGGCTAAACGAACGAATATATGCTACCAGTAAAATAGTCTAGAATGATCGAACCCAAACAAAGCAGGTAATTAACATTAGTACTAGGTATGTGTAGACTAAATGAGGTGATTTGCTTCGTGACCCTTCGAACAATGTACGAAGCGGATGCAAACAGTTAGTACATGGAGTTAGCTTACCTAAATTTAGATTTCGCTTTCCGAAATCTTAATGGATGTATTAAGTGATTTCGTTACTTACACTCTCAGTCTCTAAATACAAGGATTCAAAACACATTTTCGATTCCAAACTATGACTCTGCTAGACAAAGAAAGCATAGGCCAGTGTATGTTTTACTTCATTTTCATATACGTGCTTGTAGGTTTTCTCGGGGACTTGGTTTCCTCCCACTTTCTCATTCCACCAAATATTCCATAACCATTAACTTGCTTTAATCACCGTCTCCCTTAGCCTAACAGCATAATCGTGGGACATTAAACTCAAAGACTTTATTTTTATTTTCAAGTAATTACTTTTCTCTCCCTTATTTATTTTTAATTTAATTTCTCTTTTAGGAATATCAACATAATTTGTAATTCTTTCTCATTATAATAACACTATTAAAAGTCCCATATGCAGCTTACCACGTTGTAACCCAGCGGAAACGGATGAACAAAGAATATTGTCGAAAATATGTATTGATTACAGCGGCGTAGCGAGCATTACAAGATTGGGAGGGGGATGAAACTTGAAATTGCCAAGTCTTGGTTTCTTTTTTTAAAAAATGTCAAGTCTTGATAAAAAAAAAATGCCAAGTGTTTCGAAAATCTTACAAACCCTGTGGAAAACTATTACAGGAACCTTATTTTCTTATTCGTTCCATTTCATGCCCTGTCTGAGACACGAATAACATCAGCCCTTGTTCCGCTCTCGAGTCCAATTTAGCATCTAACCTCAGGATCATTATCATCACCCACGATGCACAACTGTTAATTTGATAACTCATGGCTATGTCAGGTAATCTCCGCCAGCTAATCTTCACGAGAACCTTTAAAGTTACAATCAGTTGTAGAAATGCATTTAAAAACGTAGAATAAGGTAGGATATATTTACTGTTTGTGATGTAGGAGTGCCTTATTTTACATATTAAACATTCAATTGAGGGGTTCAGTGAGGACCAGGCTAACCTACATCCAGGTCAAGATTGAGATTTTGACGGAACAGCATACCAATGTCATTAACTGACCTTTGCCTCAACCACTTGTCGGTGTAGCTTGTCCTGAGTTAGAGGCGGATCCAGGGAGGGTCTATCGCCCCCAAGAAGAGGAAAAATTGTGTATTTTAATATAAAATAAAATCCACCCAGAGTTGAATCTCTTAAAAGTAGCGATAGCTTGTAAGTAGTGGCATTACAACCCACCGCCCCCCAGTAGTCCATCCCGGATCCACCCCTGTTGTATACTAAGCCAAACTTTGAATATCAGACTATCCTTTGTAACGTGCTGTTTTCATTTGTTTCCTTTTCTTTCAGAAAGTTAAAATTGTCAGTTAGCCTAGTCTCTCGCTAAACTGTCAATTGTGACAAAACACACCAATAATTGTTGATGCCAACTAAAACATACATATCCAAAGCCTACAAAATATATCACATTATTTAAGTTTTTTTTAATTGCTTGCAATGTTTTTCTTCGTGCCAAGCATCCGAAAGTCATCTTGAATTCTGACCTTCTCATTTCACTACAATTCTTTGAAGTGTAAAACTGCACAGCTTTTTTTTGTTTTTTCCTCTCTCTCGCTCTCTTCAGTCCTTCAGTCTCCCCCACTTTGATTTCATGATTTCGCACTCTGATGAAAAGTATTAAACACCAAAACAGAAAAGTACTAATATATAACCTCTCTTTTAGTAGCCCCTCCAACCACGCGCCCGGGGCACGTGCCTTGCTTGCTCGCCCATAGCTCTGTGAGCTATATAAGTAACATACAATGCGCGCGCATATGTAAACTTGATGCCAGCTTTGATTCTCGCTGAGAGAGTATACATATAATGTTGGTTCGAATTCCATCAAAACCGTAGGCTCATTTTTGTGTAACCTTGGTAGTGAAGAAGACAGTAGACTTCAACAAATATTCCTGTCGGGCCTCGATGGCTCAGTGGTAGAGCGTTCACCTCTGGTGTTTGGGGTCTTTGATTTGATCCCAGCTCGCGCCAAGTAAACTTTGTGGTGGCCAAACACCGTGTGAGTGGGTTTTCTCGGGGTTCTCCCGTTTCCTCCCACTTTCTTCATTCCACCATTTCATTCATTATATCATCATCAGCGTCTCCTTTAGCCTAGCCGGTATATCCGTCGCACGTAAAACTCAGATTTCAACAAATATTCCCTTTCCAGCAAGACATTAGGTTAAATTGGAAACAACGATCTAGATCACATACTTCCAACTTCATTATTGATACAACTGTTATATACAGGATGCATCAGAAGTCCCTTGTCATCCTTTCTGAAAACTACAGGGATGTAGTTTCATTGAGTGCGAGATAAGAGATTAACCACGGCCCAGAAGGATACTTTCGGATTACATCACGCGGACGGTCGCCATCTTAGATTCGAAATTGTAATACGGATGATAAGTGGGTAGTGTGATACATGGCCATGCACTAAAATGTTCTGAGGATGTCAAATGTGCAATCAGATATCATTTAACTTATTCTGGTGAAATGTTATTGGCAGTGAACCAAGTGAGACTATATGTAGTATGTCATACCCATCTGTTTTTTTTTTTCAGTGATAGAGACATACCGTTTCTGGTTTTTTAGTGATCAAGATATACCTTCAGGGAAGAATAAATGCTAAATACCTTTAATAAATCCATTTTTATATATTGACAAAGATTTTATTTCTCATGTAGAAGTAACTTCTAAGTTGACAATACTGACATTTTTTTTACCTTTTTCTACCTTTTGTTTGTAAAATGAGGTGTTTTCAAAGAAGTTCATTAGTTTATATTTTGATGTGCCATATTGAATTGTTTCTTTCGTATGTTGGTATGTGTCGTCTTGTCTGAAGTCTTGTAAGCGTCGTGGTTTGAGCGTGGGCGGATTTAGGGGATTGCAGTGGGGGCGAATCTTACGGGAGTTTGAAATACCCCTCATTCGAGTGTGTGGTCCAGGAGTTTTCCCGCTGGAAATTGTTAATATTAAAAGTCGGTTTTTGAGCACTTTCGTGTATAATTCTCTGATACAAGGTAAGGGGCTATTTTTTTTCAGAAAGTTGTTCACGATGGATGGATCAGTCTCTCCATTTTTTCTCCGTAACTAAAGAGGCTTTCCAGTGGTTTTCAGACATTATGTAAATAGAAATGCAATCTTGTAGGCTTCACACTTCACTGCATTTGAACATTTAGATAGCCGATATGTCGAGTCAAAATCGTAATAAAACGCACCGCCTCTGATTGTTCCCACTTCGAACACATTTCCCTGTTATAGTCAGGGGTAAAAGCGAGGGGGAACGCGGGAGACACAGTTCCTCACCTCGAAAAACATGTACGGCGTCTCCCAGACCCTAAAATGGTACAATGGGCAAAGATAGGCAGGAGGAACGGCGTGGAGTGATGCCGCTACCTACCGTCCCCCCACCTTTTCAGGTCCACTTTTACCCCTGGTTATAGTATATGTTCCACATGTTCCTACTGAGCAATAAACATTTGCAGAAGCTTCTTCCAATTAATGTGGACACAAAGTAGGATATAGGGTCAAATTCGTGCACAGACGATGGCGATACTTTGTTCTAGATGATAAAAATTATGAATATTTACTGCACAAACCATAGGCTTAACATGTCCACAAAGCTAGAAATTGAACAGCGTTAGGTCCGGTGATCGGGCAGCCATTCAACTGCCTCTCGTCGATCAACTCATGTTTCAGGGAATTGTTCAAGTAGTGACGCACCACGAATCCATAATGAAGAAAGCGCCATGGTGTTGAAAAAACTGCGAGAATGTACCATCCTCGGGCATCGCAGCTCGCAATATCTATCCCTGTACGAGCGTGAGGTATTATTCCGCAGTTAATTTTATGGAATGAAAAAGTGACTGATTAGACGTATTCCTCATTTATCTGCCAACACCATAATTAATTTTCTTTGCGCTGTTCATGTTGGAGGGGTCTTGCACGCGGGGTTGTCAGGTGACCAATTGTGCATGTTCTGCCTATTAACCTTCCCATTTACGTAGAGGTCAGCTTCATCTGAAAAAAGTATTTGCATAAAAATGTTAGAGTTTAACCATAATTACTCGATAACTCGGTCACAAAACTGCACTTGGCGACCAAGATCGTTCTCGTGGAGATGTTGCTTCATTTGCACCTTGTACGGATGCACTTATACACGCGCAGACCCTATGACTCAACCCACACTGCATTAATAAATGACGTGTGCTCCTTTGGGGCCACATCGAGAAGGAAGTCAGCACTGCCGTAGGCGTTGCTTCATCTGTAGCTGTCTACGATCGTCCGCTACGACGTATGTCCACGAGTGTGCCCGTCTCCTCAAATTTAGTTAATTACTGTGACACTGCAACATGTAACACAGTCACATTGTGGATGATTCTGTTTGCAATCGGTAACCACTGCACAGGCACTCCTCCCGCCCCACAGTTTGAATATTTCGATACATTCCTCACGTTCTAACGGTATGGTTCTACATCTAGAAGAAAGAGGTAAATACAACGTTCAATTGGCAATAACTTTTCACCAAATTAAGCTCCATGGAATCTGATTGCATATTTGACATACTGAGAAAATTCTAGCCCGTGGCCATATATATATATCACATTACCCACCAATTTATAACAAACAAATTTAATCCAAAATGGCGGCCATCTGTGTGAGTATTCCCAAACGGCCTAATGTATCATCCATCTCACTTTCAATTAAACTACACCCGTGTAGAATTTAGAAAGGAACTTGGTATGATGTATACAGGGTGTTTCGAAAGTCCCCTGACACAGAGTAACTCTGTTATCAGAGTTACAACAAAATGTAAGAGGAAAAACCATTTCTAAATATGTTGTTTTCAATCTAAAGTGAACACTTTTTAAATCGGAGGGCCGTTTGGGCTGTACTCTTTATGCGCCCAATGTGCAATGAAAATGCAATGTTACCATTTACCTGGACCCACAACATAAGTGAATGAAGTTACTGTCTTTTACGTTAACATGTCGATGGCCCATTTCAAACAGTAACTTCATTCACATATGTTGTGGGTCCAGGTAAATGGTAACATTGCATTTTCATTGCACATTGGGCGCATAAAGAGTACAGCCCAAACGGCTCCTCCGATTTAAAAAATGTTCACTTTAGATTGAAAACAACATATTTAGAAATGGTTTTTCCTCTTACATTTTGTTGTAACTCTGATAACAGAGTTACTCTGTGTCAGGGGACTTTACTTTAACTTCATGTTAACGTAAAAGACAGTAACTTCATTCACTTATGTTGTGGGTCCAGGTAAATGGCAACGTTGCATTTTCATTTAACATTGGACGCATAAAGAGTGTACAGCCAAACGACTCATCCGATTTCGAAAATTCCTTCAACTTACATTGGAAACATCATATTTGGAGACGGTTCCCCAATTACATTTTGTTGTAACTCTGATAATAACCGAGTTACTTTATGTCAGGGAACTTTTGAGACACCCTATATTTCTTATGGAATATATGTTTGATGTCCCTATAACTGTAGTATAATTTTGTTTAAATTTACAAGTTATTACAAGTAGATTCTGACTTACATGCGTAAGAGTTTGTATGTAACTAACTAATGAATTGTATTTCATGAAATTTACATTGAAATATTTAACACAAAATCTTTTATATTCATGCTTAGTGACTTGGCTTTGGACTGCAACTGATTATTGTACCCCATTATTGCTTGAGAAGAAAACCGATGTCCGAATCTTCATTTGGAGAAACCAAAGTTCTATTGGAATGCTGAGGATTGCAATTATTAATTTCTAGACTTCAAGGTGCGTAAATTATATCTAGGTATATTCTGTGTTTATTGTTATAATTACTATTACTATTATTGGGTTTAGAATCAATCAAGTACTTCGTGATATTTTAGAGGGATCAAGATGGCTGCCAGATAGATAAATATTTGAGCGTCAAGCCCTTATTTCTTTTCAATTTTATATTTAATTAATGTCTATTTTTCCCCCTCATTATTCCACCAAATCGTATTCCAAGATCATCAATTTTCAATACTCATTTGGGACTGTCAGCATACACAGCATAACCGTAGGACGTAAAACAAAGATTTATTTTTATTTTTCGTTTTCATGTCTTTTCTTCATAGCTGTGAAAAATAACGCCTTCAACATCATAAATTTGTATGCTACTTGCCTGCATTCGAGCACAGTAATCAACTATTTGGACATTACGAAGCAAAGCAGGTCTACTTTGCAGTTAGCATAGTTTTGAAAGGATGTGACATAATGATATTGGTGTTGCGATGTTCAGCACCGTAGATAATTAAACAGTGCTAGTAAATAAATTTGTAACAATTGTATTGGTGTTTAGCTTGCATGACCTCTAGACGGGCCATTTTTTTTACAACATATTGTTACTTATACTCTATATGAGGGGCCGCGGTGGCTCAGTGGTAGAGCGTTCACCTCTGGTGCTTGGGGTCCCGGGTTCGATCCCAGTCCCCGCCAAGTGAACTTTGTGGTGGACAAACACCGTGTGTTCTCGGGGTTGTCCCGTTTCCTCCCACTTTCTTCATTCCACCATTTCATTCATTACTCATCACCACCGTCTCCTTTAGCATACCCGGCAAAATCGTGGAATGTAAAACTCAAAGATTTCATTTCATATAAACTTTGGTGCAAAGTAACCCCATAGATGAAGATATTTTGCACCACATACAAAAAAGCATGTTCAACATACTTACATAATGTTTGTCTGCAATGTTTTCTCTCCTGTATTTATACATTTCACTTTTTACACAAAACTGCATGCAGTCTACAAATATTGATGTTGGAATTATGGTACCGGTATCAGTACTTAGTATGAATTATCGATATTTGTAAAGAAAATTATGTATTTTCTGTTACCGAAATAGGATCCACATTCTGATAGTTTAGCATGACCCACAAAAATGGCAACTGAAAAACACAAAAAATCTCCGTGAACAGATTTGCCTTGGCTGCTCTTTATATCCAAGAATATCTTCTCAACCGTAATCAGTGGAAGATTTACGGGATTTGGGGCTTTCAGGCTGAAGCCCACCCAAATTGCAGGATTTCTTTTTAAAAAATCTAATTTAGTCATTCCTATGCGTATGCCCGTCAAGCCCTTCTAAAAGTCTAGTGATTTCTAAATAAACGAAGTATTTCTGTGTGAAGTCCCTCTCAAACTATTCTTCTGAATCCGCCGCTGTTCGTAATTTATTTTCCTTCAAGAAATCCATTTCGACATCTATCTAAAGAGGAAATTTTCCTAAAGTTAGACGGGAGGAGGTGCCAGTAGTAAGAATTTCCCATTTAAGCGGTTACGTTGACCCGGTGCAAAGTAACCACAATTTGAGGCTCAAAACAGCCTTCTCCCAGTGTTATTTTTATATGACTTTACAATGTTTCACCCTTCAGTTTCAACTATTGCTTGGAAGTCCCATCATACACAGTAGAATTCTACGAAACCGACTTAACTTTGACGGAAATTCTTGTAGGTGATATCTTCCAAATTTTGTCTGCATTTACAGTGAGTGCTTTCCATACCTCTACAACAACAAACCCTTCAGGTGATTAGAACTGATGTTAACCGCCAACATTATAGCCAAAATCCAGTTAGATGTTCTATCTTACGGTGGCAGTTGAAACTTTCTCTTTACAGTTCATGGGTTTACCGACGGAAGACTGTGTAACTTTTTTCGTATTTTGTGCGAAGTTAACCCTGAAGTGCAAAGTAACCCCGTCTTAAGGTACTTACAGATTACCTAGGTAGTTAGCAATTTTCACATTCTTTTTTAAGGTGGTAACAGTTGGAGCCAAGGGATGTGCGATATTTCGATCGAACGATTAATATTTTCAAATATCAAACTATCGATATCGAAATTTTTGACCGATATATCGATGTTTTTGATCTTTATCAATTTCTATATTTTCGATTTTTGATATTGCTTATATTTTGATATTGCTGTATTTTTTGATATTTCGAACAAGTTTCAATAGTATTTCAATATCGATTATCTATTTCAAAATTTGGATATCACAAAGCCCTATCGAAACCCCTCCGAAATGAAGTTTTTGTCTATGGCCTGATTAGGGTTGCGCACGGCACGAGACTAGACAGAATTTTTGTTACGAAATTCGAGACGAGACATAGCTCTTCCAATAGAAACAGATACAGATTTCGAGAGGAGACAACTTTCGCGACATCTTTGCGAGAGGTGACAGTCTCAAATCATTTCTCGTGCGCACCGGTAGCCCATATCGTGCGTTATCAAAAAGCATGTTAATGAGAAATAACAACATGTAAATACAATATAGGTAGTTAAAAACATTTTTGTTTTCATTCTTCAGTAATGCATTATTATTAACCTCAGTATTTTATAGTCCATTCTTAATCTTAAGGTGATGTATAATTAAGTTTTGAATTCGGTTAACTTATTTTGTTTCTCAAATTGTTTTAAAAATGTATGTACAAACATGTTTATTTTCATTCTTGAGTGCTTAAAGTCACTATAGTTATTAAACATAGTATTTAATATTGTACTCTTAACGTTAAAATAATATAGTTAACTTTTGAATTCAGTTAACATTTTTCTTACTAAAATTGCTTTAAAAAAGTATGTAAAAACGTTTTTATTTTCTTTCTTGAGTGCCAAAAGTGATGCACAGTTATTAACATTAGCACTTTATACTCTATTCTTAATTTTAAACTGATAAACAGTGCGTTTCTGAATAAATTATGTCAAGTTATTTGAGTGGCGAACACTGGTAGAAAATTCTGACTACTATTGGAACATTTTGATTTTAAGCTGACGACTACTGGTGCAAGGATTTTAAAATATTGGTTTTCCTTCAACGGCTACTCCTTTTTGAATTCTGACTACATGGTCATTATAGGAAGGATCAGTGAGTCTTTCCAACTATGGTACAGCTCCGACAGATTCACGATGCTCAGAGAAGAGACAAAATAGTATGTTTTCAACCTTAAAGTGAGAACCACTGGCGTTTTTACCCTGCTATGCAAAAGTAAGTGGGTACTCCAATGGGGTTCCAATGCGGTACCTAATTTCTGCATTTTAGATATATGGAAATGCATGTGTCTAAAATGTAAAGAACTGATATTTGTTTACTGAAAACTGCAACTCGGTAAGCCTTACGGATACCGAGATATGGGAAAATAAAGAGCGACACGATATGAATGTGGGGCTTGGGGCTTGCATACTTGAAGGTACAATTTGGAAAATGAATTAAAATATGACTAAGGCTTTCAAGATATTGTCAAATAAAGGGAGGACCATTACAAGTATGAGATTTTCGTGTTAGATGACAAAATTTCCGAAACCAGTCATGGAAAGTTAATAAGCTCCAGTAGCAATTCCATCTTCAAGTAATTAGATATTTCTATGGGGTGTTAGAACATCTTACACTCTACTAAGATTAAATTTTAAAAGCTTTTGAAATATAACTTGACATTTGTAAAGAGTATTAGAAATATGTAAGTATAAATATGTTTACCTAAAACTTCCAGCCAGTACATCTAACATATAGAGAAACACCGTAAAATAAAAGAGTATGAGATGTTGAAACTTCGGAAAAATTATTGGTCCCAACAAAATTAAATAAGATGGTACTTCTATGGGTTAAGTGAGTACCTCATTACAATTTCGATGGAAAGATTAGTTCTAGGTTTTCTTCAGGCAGTTCCAAAGGTTCATCGAGCTGTGTAAGAGAGTGAAAATTCCCTGTGAATATCTAATATAGTAACCAAAATATAACGAGTCATATGTTTTATGACGTAAAAATAGAGATCTTTTAGGATTTGTACTTCTGGGTCTTTGCTATAAGAAAGAAATTCAAAAACCTACTGTATATACCTTAATAGACAATTAAATCAGTGAGGACACAGTAACTTCGTGGTGGGGTGTTTACCTAGTATGTTTTGCAGAAACTACACTGGAGTATTCTCTTAATCCACAGAGATACGATCACACTTAACTGCCCATTTAATTTTAAAATGAAATTAAGGCAAATGAATGTTGATGATAGAATTGATGGAGTGCAAAGGTGGGAGGAAACGGGAGTACCCCGAGAATACCCACGAATACGATGTCGACTACAAACTGACTTGGCCGCGGATCGAACCAGGGACCCAATACACCAAAGGTACGCACTCTACCACTAAGCCACCGTGCCTGCACCCATTTAATTGTCTATTAAGGTATATACGGTAATTTTCTGAAATTTCTTCTTCTTACAGCAAAGACTCAACAGTACAAATCCATGTGGGTCTCCATTTTTACGACGTCATAAAATACATAATTACTTATATCTCGGTTGCTATATTAGATATTGACAAAGAATTTTCATTCTTTTTGTACGCTAGGAATTATCACGCTTGGATTTACCCGAAGAAAACTTCGAGCTGAATTAATCTTTCGATCGGAATTGCCCTGACGAGTGTGAGGTACTCACTTCACCCATATAAGTACCATCTTATTTAACTTTTATTAAGATCAAAAATTGTTTTATGAAATTTCAAGATCTAATACTCTTTTATTTCACGGTGTCTCTCTAGCTGTAAGATGTACTGGCTGGAAGTTTTGGGTAACTCTATTCTCTTTTCTAATACTCTTTACAAATGTCAAATTATATTTTCCAAAGCTTTTAAAACTTAATCTTTTTAGACCCATGATGTTCTAAAACCCCATGGAAATACCCAGTTACTTTAGGATGAAATTGCTACTGGTGCTTATTCAGATTTCATGACCGGTTTCGGAAATTTTACCACCTAACACGAAAACCCCATAACTGTGTGGGTCCTCCCTTTATTTGACAATATCTTGATAGCCATTAGTTATATTTTCATTAATTTTCTAAACTGTACTGTCAAGTATGGAAGCCCCACATACCTATGGTGTTCCTATTTATTTCACCATATTTCGGTAACTGTTAAACGTACCGACTTGCGGTTTCGGTAAACACACACCTGTAACGTTCTTTATAAGTTTATTAAGATATATTTTAGAATGTTTAGAAATGGGAGGTCTGTGAATGCCATAGTACCCGAAAACCCCCATAAGGACGTGTGTGTAGTGTATTGAATTGAAACTACTTTTGAGGTTGTTGTTAGCTCTCAGTAATTACGTTTTCGAAACTGCACAATCTGGTACGCAAACCTCACACTTCTATGGTGTTGTTCTTTATTTTCCCATACCTCGGTATCCATAAGGCTTACCGAGTTGCGGTTTTCTGTACTAAACAGATATCAGCTCTTTACATTTTAGAGACATATATTTCCACATATCTAAAAATGCAGACATTAGGTACCCCATAGTACCTCGAACGCCATTGGGTACCCACTTACTTTTGCATAGTAATACATTTCGAGTTGTTCAGCATCAATAAACACTTTTTTAATTAATCGTTTTTCTACCAGAAACCCAAAAGTCCATACCTGACTGAACAGATTTTGTCCATTTAATTTAAAAAAATGTTAAATATTTTAAAATGTAACATTTTAAATATTTTTTGGATTTTTGTTTCAGGTATTTCATGCATCAAAACAAAACCAGGATTCTGCATGAAAGACAGCGAAAAGAAGCAGTGTAATTTGTGGCTAAAAGCACGTCCTTTCTGAAGACAGACCCGATTATATTTTCATTCTTTTGTACGAATATGTAACCTTAATAAATATACTGCTCCACAAATTATTTCTTTCTTCCATAAATTAGAATAAATGTATGTGTGTTTAAAGAAAATGTTTGTTAGCGTTAAGTCCTTTCAACTCTTTTTCTCTGTAAATAAGAACATTATACCTTGCAACATTTTTTTTATCATTGTGCAATTCCGATTGGATAAAGTATCTGCACGAAGCACTATTATTTCAGACATACATTAATAAGTAATGTATTGTTCTGTGAATAAGGCAATGGTATAGTGAACATGTTTTAACATAAAATCTGTAACTCAGCTTTTCAGTAGTAAACTTTATTGAGAATCCGAAGAAAGAAAGAAAAAATGTTGGACTTAACAACGAATTTCAAAATTATTTTTGTTCGAATTCTGGACTAATCCAAATTATCCAGAGAAATCATTTATGTTGCTCTCTACAGATGTATCCTTTATCCAAATCGTATGAAAAGGAGACTTCATACATCGCTATATTTTGTATGAACTATGTTTCGTATTTATTTAATCACTTTGTACCTTTCTCTAGTGTTGACAAGGCCGCAAGTGTCAATCGAATAATTTAGTGTTTCACTCATGTAACCTTGTGACTAACGTACGTCCTGTCGGTATATATATATGTTACTGGGTTCGATTAGCGACAAACAATTTTTAGCGTTAAACAAATACAAAAATCTACACGCAATGAGATACGATGATCTTTGCCTCATAGACAATACCAAGCAACTAACGGTACTGAGTGTGGTTGAGTTTACTAGTGGTATTATCTGGCTATAATCAGTGTTCCGAGAGCTATACTTCTTTTTGTACTCTGAATTACAAACTTTGATATAACCGTTTTAAATTATTGTATATATATATATATATATATATATATATATATATATATATATCATATAAAATTGTAAACTAGAAACTTCCGAGTAGTTCTGAGAATCATCGCTCTTTCTTTAAATAATGTATGAGACTATTACACTGCTCGTTACTTAAAATGTTGAACTAAGAAGGATACATCCAGGAAAGTCCAAATTTGCAGAATGTATAGAGCAGGGAAGGATAAATATGTTTGGTCGATGGCTGAACAGCTTCTCATACCTGTGAACTCCGCCAGCTACAGTTGATGAGCTGTGGCATTGGATCGTAAGACGCATGGCTTACCATACCAGAAGAGAACATCCTCTCGATGTTTCGCTGTGTTACAGTCGTTCTGGTTGTCAATGTTGGGTCAGTTCTACTCCTTTGTCACCACGTTGTCACACAGCGAAAACAGCGGTAAGTTTAACCCTTAACGTACCAAGCCTAAGTCGTCAAAGTTGTTTACCATGCTGGAGTCTTCTGGAGATCCCAAGTATTATTTTAATTTCTCAACATAGTATTGCAGAGGGTTACTCCAACTATTATTTTTTTGGATGTCTAGAAGCATACTTAAGTTAAATGAACATTGTTGACATCAAATATATTTGTATATTTGAGCACTATTCAGTTCTTCATACAATTTTATATTTTTGTGTTCGTAAATCTGAAACACAGGTTTAACAATAGAGTTTTTACATTTTCAAGTGTGTTTTTATTTTTTGTATTTTTTAAAGAAACGAGTCGTTGATCTAATCATGTAATTAATATCTCAAAGGGTTGCAAGATACAAATAAAAATTGAGAAGAAATTGATTCTTATGATTGCGGCAGTATCACTAAATATCACTCTCTGGGGTCCCTAGAGTACCCCGCTTGGTATGTTAAGGGTTAAGCATATTCGACACTTACTATTAGATATCGGCTTGGGAACTTTGGCGTAGCTACCCTGTCTCCCTGAAGTTGCATTTTTAATGGCGAGTACTGTGTAGGAATCATCTTGTGAGGGAACACGTTTTCAGCTGACACCATGTTCTTAATTATAGCGTCATTTAAAAAATAACTTATCTGTTAATTAAAATGTGCAGAGAAGTTATTTCTGGAAAATCCTATTCACGCCTCTTGTGGTAACAACTTCTGCATTTTGGAAGAGGATATTATTAAGGAAAAGAATGAGGTAAAGTCGTCTTTATATAGTACACACGGAAAAGAAAGTATTTGACAGTTGACAAATTTTCTTTTGCCAATAGCTCGGGAACAAATGAATTTATTTGGATCTTTTTGTTGTTATTCTTCGAATAGTTATAACTTGACAACCTGCCAAAGTCGGTACTCTAATAGGTTAATTTATTGTTGAGTTTTTAGGAAAACAAATTTTGTCAAATGAAGAATATTTAATTTCGTGACTGTACAAGCAATGGATGATAACGGCTTAATAAATGACTGTACGTAAGTTTGTTTTAGTTTGAACATAGGATTGTACATGGCTGTGCATTTTGCATTATTATTGAAGTGCTGCAACTAAGTTATTGCAAAAGGTATGATAAATTCTTACAGTAATATTGTCACATATTGATTTACTCTGTATGAAAACTAAAATAGTTTAACATATGGTTAACCTCCTTTGTGCCAATAATTTTAAAATTAACGCTTGTGCCACTTTTCAACACTTGGCTTTGCAGTAGCTTTCCAAAGATTTAGCAGGAAGTCCAAACTTACACCCTGCAGGTAAATACATTTCTCTGGACAGTTTCACTGCTCCAAACTAAGATTGAAAAGTGTAGTATTTTTAATTTTATTATTATTGGCACAAAAGATCAACCATATTTTAAGCTATTTTTGTTTCCATACAGAGAAAAACAATATGTGACAACATTACAGTAAGAATGTATCCTGCATTTCTCAGTATGTTGCAGCACTTCAATAATGGTGCACTATACGTACAATCTAGATCCTGAATATGCCCAATTCATATATTACAACAAGGCAATACGTATGCGATACAGGTAAAATCCGTATATTTCATACGGACAATCTATAAGCTACATACATCCAATCCATACATTATATATGGCCAGCCTGTACGCGACATACGTATAATCTATATACTGCATGCACACAGTCTGTAAGCTGCATATGTGCACTCTGTATGGTGCATACGGATATTCTGTATGCTGTATCGGGACAAGCTGTGTGCGACATAAGGAAAATCTGTATAATACATACGTACAATACGTATACTGTATCTAGTCGTACGTACGGGGCACAAGTACAATATAGATGCTGACTCGGGGTTGAACGCAAGAAACACACGTACAGAACGTATATTGCATACTTCTTGAAATTATGCTCCGTCCTGATAGTCAGTGAGTGTCGTCATTATTAACCCACATGCTACATACGATCGTGACGTCACAAAGCTAGATATTACCTCCGTATATACTTGTTACTGCAGATGACGTCACACGAATGACGTCATTGCACTTATGCAGACAGTATGTATAATACATACTTTTTCAGCTATACGTTTGCTGCAGGATGTTATATACGGTTGTACGTTAAGTCCGGAAACTACAGGAATTACGAATGTAACCTACGTTTTTAAGTATGCCACCTACATTTTTTCTCAGTGTATGCTGTGTTCTGATTTTTGTAGTAAGCAAGAGGATTCCGTATATTTGTACAATATACCACTGTCCGGAGAAAGGATTTTTCTCAATGTAAGTAAAACGCTACGCCCATCTAGTATCGAGTAAAAGCATCATTGCTTCTTTCGTGTTGAATTACATTCTTACTCGTACGAGACTAAGGAATAGTTCTAATTTACAACGTTTTTACATGAAAACTAGCTACTTTCACGGGATCCCTCACCCCGAGTACAATACCAAACATTTTGCTAATTAATTTCTAAATCTTGCAAATTTTTACTAGTCCTGGCTCCACAATCCGGAATTTAATCCTTAAACGTAAACGTTAAATATGTTCACTTGCTCAGTTACTCATCTAATTGAAGTAATTTAGCTTAACTTTATTCTTCTAGGAGAATAAACATGAAAGTCTTTGAAATTATTACTTTTTCGGTGAATGTTCCAACACAGTTCTTGTTTTACATATCACACCACAATAATTTGGACCCTACTAGAATCAATCACCATTAACGAAACCCGGAGCTCTTAATTCAATTCACAACTAATTGTTCCATAGTTAATCTAAGGTTTGCTGTTGACGAGGATTTTGCAATGCATGTATGTACTACAACTACACAATAGAATAACAATTACCTACCGCCGTTACTGCAATCGACAAAAGATAAACGCTTTGTTCCTGTTCCTGTTTTTATGATTTGGCTTGCAGCAAGCACTTCACACTTCGTCTCCTACCTCCCAGATCGCTATTACAGCTGTGGCATGAAATATTATGAACATATTCCTTCTTTTCGTAAAATCATGTTTCAATATGTATTGTGTCATTTCATATCGAGATTCGAGAAGACTGATAAACTTTACTTTAACTCGTTTAAAATATGTTTAGAAGTGTTCGTCAAATAGTTAAAATGGAAAAATTATTGGAATAATCTCTTTTATATTGCATTTTATTCTTACTGTTTACACATAGAATTAATCGAGATTTTTTGCAAGCCTTCCATGAAAATTTTAGGGGAGGGCAAGAAAAATTTAGCGGGGTGGCCCCCTTGACCGCCGTGGATACGGACCTGCATGCAAGTATTCTCTAAACCTACTAGCACCATCAAAAACACATAAAAATCATTCTTTACTAACCCAAATGCTTATCTCATTAGCAAAGTGCTTCAAAACAGCAAACTTTATTCTTTTCTTAAATAAAATTACCAACTCATTAATTTTTGCTACTAAAACTATTTTGTATATACTTTTCATCTAAATAATAATCAACACTTAAAAATCTTTTCAAATACAAAATTTACATGGCAAACCAGGTGTAATACACCAACGATTTATCATCTCAACTACCGTAGAAACGATGCACGCAGTCTGTATAAATTACAAACAAAATGGTCAATCTCCACAATTGCCAATGCGCATTCTTTTTACTAAACTGTTTTATATCAAACTATAATATTAAAAAATCCAGCAGTTATAAACTAAATTCTTAAGGGTGGTCTACAACACTCATTTAATTGCAATTTCTAGTTCTTCGTTCTCACAAAATTAGAACACGTGTTACTAAAATTTACTAAATATATCACAACTACATTTACATCAAATATAAATATATATAAACTTCTATATTCCTCATACTAAATCTTAAAAAACACTGCCGACCAAAAACATAACAACAACAGAATTTTCCCAACTTTTAAAAAAAAGTAAAAAGTGCGCGCTTAGTATTAAAAAATAAGGCACTAAAATACCACGTTAAACAAACTTACTTATGTTCTGATACGTAAATAACTAAATATATATTTTGCAGTTATTTAAGCAATATTTTTCCTTCTTCAATGTACAATTGTACACCAAACAGAACTGGTTTGCTCTGTATTGCTTCATGTTCGAACGTAATGTAACTTAAACCAACTATAATGCGTTTCGACTACAATGTATTCACTGGAAAGTAGTTGTCAAACAGGAATTCTTCGCCGGCTTTATTATTAGTGTAACACATTTTTTCAACTAAAAAGCTTTTGATTCAGTGATTTTCTCATGAAAGAGATTGTTTTTGGTTGAATTTTATTCTTATAATGTTAGCAAAGTAAAATACATTATGGTTGTCAAAGAAACTAAATGTAATATTGACGTTGCAAATGAAAGAAAAACTGATCCATTAAACGTTCCTTTGAACATTAAGATGTGATGACTTTTCATGAGATTATGTACTAAATCGAAATTTATGATACTTTCCCACTAACCCTTTCTAAAATAAGTGTAGGTACCTGGATCTTATTAGTTCTTATTATTGGCTTCCATAGGTAAATATGTTGCAGGCAAAATAGTGTTTCTTATCGTTTTCAATAATCACCAGCAATCTTAATCCTTAATCTTCTGAATGACCTTTTCAAATGGAATTCTATAAATTACATTCTCCTATAAAGTTGGGTTATTGGTAAATTATTTAACATAATACGTGTGTTTACAAAATGTTAGCAAATAGCCGTAACGACATTACGGCAAATGCTATTTTGAATCATATTTATACATGACAACAAGAATGTAATTGTAATAAGTGGATGTGAAGCAAGACTGCTGACGGTCCATAAACTTTCTGACTGCTAACATAAATTTTTCATGATGATAAAGATCTTGTAAAGAATGTGGTAAGATTATCTTTTCTAAACTTTTCTAGTTATTCTTTTACTCTCGTATTTTTCTTGAGTGAACAATAATTTCAGGTAATAAAATTTTTTAAGATTTTTCAAACTTAAAAAGTATCACAATTTTTTTAAAAACATTCTACATTTGCGAATAATTTTCAAACACATATGTTTAACTAAAAATTTTCGAAAATATTTTCAATGAGTGCTAAACTTTTAAAAACTGGAAAATATACAAACAGAAATATTGAAAAGATGACTAGAAATGTTTCGAACCAATTTTTAAACCATTTTTTACTATAAAATTTTTAAACTACAAATGTTATAAACAAAATTTCTAACCGATCTTTTCCAATGAAAAACAAAAAATATAAATTAATCGAAAATATGTTGCGTTAAAATTTTCAAAGTTTGAAAAATGAAACAGGTTTGAAAGAATTAGACTATCTATCAAATTCTATAAAAAAACATTCTATTGATCAAGAAATCAGAGTGTACCAAAAGACTTTCTTCTGATATATTTATAATATCAGTCATAATTACAAAACTAAGGTTCATAAATATTCGAAAAAAACTTTAAACATCAGTTTCCAAAAATATTAAGCAAGTGATTTGAAACTTTCCCAAAATTTTGAACAAAAATTTTATAGGGATCCAGCAATCAAATTGTATTAAGAATAACTTTCCACTGGTCAACCAATCAGAATGCTTTAAGAAGAACTTTACAAGAGATACTTTAAACTAAAATTCGGAACTACAATCCCAAGTTTCAAAAAATCAAATTATAATTTTGGAAAAGTGATCGTAAACATAGAGCAACAATTTGGAATGTTCTTAAAAATTAAACAAAAATTAGAAAATTATAATCCAGTCATACTCTATAAAGAACAATATTCCACTGATCAACTAATCGGATTCCAAAAACAATAACTTTTCACTAATGATCTTAGATTGTGAGTTACGCCTAAAGTGGAAAACAAAAATTTTTGATTTTGCATTTGGTTAATCGATTATAATTTCATATCAGGTATTTAGTTATATTTACACACTAGTGACCTTATACTTTGGCCAGCATAATACCCACAATGCAGGAGCTGGGTGAAACAGGGTGAATCACTAAATTCACAACACTTCGGTAATAATAATAATAATAATAATAATAATAATAATAATAATAATAATAATAATAATAATGGTATTAAATGTTTTATATTTGCTCTAAAATTTGGCAAAACTTACTCAAAAGTCGTGATTCGGGGAGGAGTTCCGTACCTTCAAGACACCCCTCTGCAACCACGAAAATTTTGAACGAAAGCGTTGCACTGAAGTTTCATGTAGAAAATATTGTACTTTACGTTTTAAGTAAAATAACTGTAATAAGAATAACTGAATATCAACGAACAGTAAGTCATATAATAAATTAACTATTATGATATGCAGATGTAATTATAAAAGCTTTGCTGCAAAAATACCTACATACACCATAATTCAGTGAACTCTGTTATACGAAGTAACAAATTAGCGTATAAGATTCACTCTATAGGACAATTCTTACTTAAAGAGTGGAAACACACTATTTCGAGAATCGAGATAAGACGAAAAATGTTTCGATATTTTCACCTCGTTTCCAAAGCGAGATGGTAATTTGAGATAGCCTTGTGCCGTCTCGAATTTAAAATGGTAATTCTCATTCCGATTTTTTGATTGGTTTTAGAAACGAGATGAGAAATTCCTCTTCTCGTGGGAAACATTGAACAAAACAGAAATATGTTTTGCCAAATTTCACGTTTCTGCTTGTAATGGTATGACCTGAGCAATAATAAGTTCTTAGTTTTTAATCTTCTACGAGATAATAATTATTAATATTACATTATTATTATTATTATTATTATTATTATTATTATTATTGAAGATTTGATAGTTCAAGTATTCGAATATCTGAATATAATAAAACGTGTATCATCGTTCGGCGGATCGAATCATAAAGCCTAAAGTAAAATACAATACTTGCTAGACCTGGATTCGATTCAAGAACCTCCAGATTATACAGGTCGAGCGCCTTGGCCTCTGAACCGCGATCAATACGCAGTACATAGATCGTCTTTAGTGTGGTTACGTTACGTTTCTTTGCCTCGCTTGCCAAGTTGGACGTTATTTTTTCTTAGTTTTAAATTATCTTTCGTATTTCTTTTATGATGATATAAGTCAATAATTTTCGGCAAAGTTTATATTAATAACTTCAGTTGTTGTTAAACCTTTGGTTCACATGTTTGTTTCTTCTCCACACGAAACAACCGATATGACAGATCTAATTCTCATACTCTGCATTTGTTTCAAAGCAATAGTAATTACCTGATCAATGACTTCTGTCCGCCACGATACATCTTTCTCTCGATACCCATTCTTCAGTATGAAACCAATAGTATTTTATTTTAATAATTTTCTTTGATACAGCAAGTTTCATGCACTAGCGATTGTAATACATTCAGGTTATGTTTTTAGACACTTTTTCTGACTCAAATGTATTCATTAAAAAAATAAGTGATTGAAGTAAAACTTCAACATCCTGTACAAAATATTTTGAGTTCTTCTTTCATTTTAAGGTTTTCATTTCGATGTTCGTACCTACCATTCCTGAATCTTCTTTCTTTCTGCTACTTTCATGGGGGAGCAGGAAAATTCGGTGTACAGAAAATCTGATGTACGGAAAACTAGGTGTGGGGAACGTTAGGTGTAAAGAAAGATTCGTTGTAGTAGGCCGTAGGATTTATTAGAAACTTTACTTTGAGGATAAATGAGCATATTAGTTTTAAGTTGAAACTGAAGTAGACCGTAGGATTTATTAAAAACTCAACTTTGAGGATAAATGAGTGTATTAGTTTGAAGTTCAAATTTTGTGTAGAACGTACTTTACTGTCTACTTTCATTTTTACTGTTTACTGTCTACTTGATATTGCTTTATATTGAATTGTGTTCCTGAAATTATTGGAATTTTATATTTCGAGGGATTTTAACATTTTGTGGCCCTTACATGACGAGAAATTTGTCCTCCAATCAGACACTTTAGTCCTCAAAGTCCTCCAGTCAGACACTTTAGTTTGTTTACCTTAACGCAAACAAACTAAAGTGTCTGATTGGAGGAGAAGTCAACTATTTGTACAACTATTATCTGATAAAACCATCCTGCTTTATATTGCCCTTTCTACTAAGACTTTTTTGATCAAATTATTTTTGCATCTTACATATGTATATACAGAGTGATTCTTTGAAAACTCACGGATTTCATTTGGCTATAGAATTTCTAACTGAAGTCAGATTTTCATGAGATTTACTGCAAATCATCAAGCAGGGATGGGAGACTCATGGGACTACGTTTACTGGTTTAAATTCATCCGGGGTAATATAGAGCAGGCCGCAAGAAAAACAGCAATTATTCGCCATTGTACGTTACAGTTCGAATCAGATATTGAATATTTGAAGCGAAATCACATGTTAAATAGAGATTTCTTGGGTGACTTAGAGTCGGTACCTGACATCTTTCACAACATCCGCCAGCGAGGTCCGATGCTTCCCTGTCTTCCTCAGAAGTGATCCTGTTTCCTGCAATTTATTCACTAACGACCATATTATGTTCCTGTCTGGGGTAGAACGTGAGGCAAAGTTGCGTGTAAATACCCTTTGCGTAGCAACAACAGATCCCGTTCTCCAAAAACTTTTTAACGATAAAATCATTATTGTAACTGTGTCCTGATCATATTGATACAGTAGCACAGCATAATTCTCAATACAACGGCCCAGTTTCTTGTTTCTTATTGACCTTCACGAGGTTGCAATCTAAGAAAAAAACTCAAATTTCCACACCGCACCTCACCTAATTCCAATTGTAACGTACACTGGCGAATATGTGCTGTTTTTCTAGAGGCGTGGCCGATATTACCCCAAATAAATTTAAACCAGTACACATAGTTCCATAAATCTCCCAACGTTCCTTGATGATTTGCCACAAACCGCATGAAAATCGGACTTCAGTTAGAAATTCTAGACCCAAGTAAAATCCGTGAGTTTTAAAAGAATCACCTTGTATATGTTCTATTATGTACTATAGGAAAGGTGTTTTTAGTTGCTCCTATAACTATTCTCTGCACTTATAATTGTTTTATTTCTGACAAAAAGTGTCAGCTTTATTGTGTGATGAAAAGTGGTTTATAGTAATACCCCGCGAAAGACATGTAAGAGGTAGTGGACTGAAGGCAAAAAAATAAATTTGCTTTTCTTGAAATAGGAAATAACATTTTATTCGTAACATTTTATGGTTTTCGTTTTCACAATATGAAGTGTCGGAAATTATCGTAAGTGGTAATATTCAATATGTATTACACCGAATCTACCTTATACCTAAATTTCCCCACACCGAGTTTTCCGTACACCGAATTTTCTGTACACCGAATTTTCCTACACCGAGTTTTCTTACACCGAATTTTCCTACACCGAATTTTCCTAGACCCATTTTGAGTTCTTCTTTCATTTTAAGGTTGTCATTTCGATGTTCGTACGTACCATTCCTGAATCTTCTTTCTTTCTGCTACTATCATGGTGCCTGCTCCATGATACTAAATGTCTGGAAGTGTACCTTCATACGTCTCCTTCTCTCGTCGATAAAAACTTTGGGACATTCCCTTTGCAGATTTGAAGACCAAACGCACCATTGAATTTACTTAAGAGCTTAAGTAGAAAACTTAGTGAATCTATGAAATTTGCATTAGCTACTTTATGAGATAGAAAGTTCGCCATTCAAGATTACTTCTGGAGTACAATTCATCTTCTCAACCATAGTCTTTATGATGAAGTGTGCATCATAGCCTTTCCAATTATGGGTTATGCATGTTACTGTATTAATGCTCGAACGTCGTTTCCGTAAACGTGTTAGGAAGTCTTCTATTGCATTTTCTCCATAAAATATATATTCACATTTTCCGCAAACGATACATTCATGTTTCATGTTGTCATCTTCATTACAACGGTAGCATGCGTGCTTACTTACCAAGTTATTAGGTATATTTCATAAATGTTTGCTTCATCATCTTCTATTTTAGTATCTTGTGTACATTCAATATTATACTAAAGAATCATAGCTTTCTTTTCCATTATAATATTTGATTCGCCTTTTTGATCTTCTTTCACACACTTTCATGTGACATTCCTCATTAGGATTACGGTAGTTCTAACAATGTTGTAATACGTTTCTCCACATACGTGAGATCCTTTTTCCTTCACCACATAAATTTTCAAACGCTGTGCAAAACATTTCACAATTGAACATAAAGTATTTCTATTTTGATAAGGAACTGACTTGTGGTACTCAGAATGTGACTGACCATAAAATTCTCGATTAATTTCTTTACCTGTAATACGGCCTTCTCTAAAGTCACATGGTAGCTTCTGATGGCATCGGTAGCACACAGATATACATTGTTTCAAAGGGTCATGCTTAATTGCATAATTCTTATGACAACTTTCGCAATAATACTTGCAGCTAAAACATGCTGTCAAGCTTTCTATTACGTTGTAATGGTTATTTATAAAAGTAAATTTAAAGATGTTCTCTATTTAACGATCGGTGGTGGTTCAAACATAACATGACATCCCTTAAATTTCCTGCACATTCTGATTTTATAATCCTTTAAATGCTCTTGAAATTTACGAATTTCAGGAATTACACCACCCATTGGCGACTAGAAATTTAGAGGTGGCGACCTGTATTCAGTAGGAATGGTTTCTGCCTAAACTTACAGGGCTGAGCAGTTTCTGATTCGCACGGAAATAATTGTCAGTGAGTGAGAAAAAGCACGGAATATGAAGTCTTCACAACGTTGTAATTCGCCTCTCCTTTCATTACGAGATTTTCGAATTTGCTTCCAAATGTCACCTTTCGTGCAGTTTTACCTGTGAGTACAGCTTCATGTGAGAGAGGTTTCAGCAGATTCAACAGAGTTAAAACTGCCTACAGAAATTCACTGAAGACTGACACACTGGATGATTTGCTGACGATTCCCATCAGTGGTCCCTCACTTAAGGACCTTGATCCGGAAACTGCAATTGATAACTGATACTTTAATGCAAAGAAAGAGCGCTACACAAACGTCAAGTCTTACGGTAAGATATTTCAGGGTTCCTACTAGTCAGCAAAATCAGGGAAGTCAGCGAAAATGGTATAGTTCAGCGTATAACGACCGCTAAATGTGTATTCCTACGAAAAACACGTTTGTAATGAGCTTAATGCTTGTTTTGCATATCTTATATGACGTTACAGCCCTCAGTCCGTATATTTATATAATCTAGGTTACCGTTTTACCAAAATTCATCTAAACATTTCATTTGGATATTACCTTTTCTTATTGTAGTACGTAATAGGTTAAACATTAGCACACTTTAAATATTGTACACTCCGCATCAAAAAATTGCGACAGCTAACGTCGTGCAAGTAAGCCACCCAATATACACCTTCTTATCCCATAATCGTGTCTGGTAAACAGACCCCCTCTCTCTCCTCCTTGTTTCTCTCCCATACAAAATTAGCTAACAACATGAATGCAATTCTAATTTCAAACTACACATGTATTAGTATCGATAAAATCAAATAACAAAACCGAGACGAAACAAGATTCATAAGTTGATTTAGGGAGAAACTGAAATATACACAATGAAAAATTGAAACCAATGGATGCCTATTACACAGAGGTTCAGAAATGAGACAGAGAGACAGAGACAGAGAGAGAGAATGCGAGAGAACAAGAAAAAGAAAAGTGAGAACAGATAAAAATGTTGAATTTTAAACTTAGTAACAAAAGAACGTAACATTATAAAGTTCCGTTACCAGAAATCCAACAGTAATATAGAAATAACATTTGTTTTTATATTTTTTCAGGCCTGTTCAAATATATAGAGGACGCTTGAAACATTCATTAAGTCATTTTCAAAAAGGTTAGCATACTCATTTTCGGTAGAACTGTAGATCTCACAGACACATCTAAGATAATATCAACAGTTTAACACAATGCTTTGTTTTCGCCTGGTTCGGTTGTAAATTCGGTAGTGTTCATTGGACGTACTGATGCAAACTACATTCTAATAAACCCAGTAGGTAGCGTATTTCATATCTACCATTGCAGACTACTAATGCAAAGTGAACAAAAAGAAAGAAACGAAACGAAAAAGAAACAAAGAAAGAAACATAAAATTGAATGAGTGCTATTTTACTGGTAAATTTTTATCAGAAATATCCTATATTAAAAGTCAAAACCGTATCATAATGAAAAGTTACAAATGTTCAAATGGAAAATTGGATGGTCCTTATAGATGTAGCACCACTTGTATGTTTCGAATTTCAACGTGAATAAATCACATTGACGGAAACAAATTTGTGTCGAACTAGTATAAATAAAATTTTGTTTCCAAATAGCCAAAGAGGTTGCCATTTTCTAATCTTTTCCGAAGATTTATCTGTTCCGAACATCCAGCATCACTTCCATCTCTTGCGAATACATCGTTGTAATTTGCACAGATAGAATGAACACGCTAGAGCTCAAACGGATCATAGTGTCAGTCGGATGATGTTGGTTAACTTAAGGACCACCACTGGATCGACGATTCAAACCCGTAGTGACCCGGTGATTCCATTGAGACTCGGTAACCCAGATGATAAAGAAGATAGTTTGCTTATTCCGTTGCGATTAAACTGTATTTCTTTCAGAGATAACCAGGAATGGAGATGTTATCCCCAGAACACGACAAACTCGACGCTGAAGTTGCCACTGAATTATATTTTCCAGACCAGGTCTATCGGTCTCTTGCTCCGTTTTCAGTTTAGAACACGCGAGAGAGGGGGAGTGAGAGAGAGGGGGGAGTGAAAAACGCAAGGACAGAATAGGGAAACGTCAAGAAAGAAAGAAAGAGAGAGAGACAGAGGGAGATGAATATAAATATGAAACATACTTATCATTACAGTGTCTGATGAAGAACGCACACACTGTTTATTCGAATTCTAGCCAGTGATGCTTTGTAAGTTCTCCAACAGAAGATAAATCTCTGTTTATAGCCATTATTTTATGCGAAAGAGTTATATTACCTGACGGGGAATCGAACCGAGACTTTCCTCTTGGAAGTCTGGTACTTTACCACTACACCACCCATTGCTTTACCCAAACTTTGTCCAATAAATGCTGTAATATTTCTTCCTGAGAACGATAACAGGAAAATGTTTACTGCAGATCAATGAAGGGTTCCAAATGTCCTGGCAAATCCTTTGCCGTTTCTCAACCAACATTCGTAAATCGTCTCTACCATGATAAAGGTATTTGCTTCTACATTTTTAAGCATTGCACTTCTATTATGAGAAATCGATTCTTCACTATCACTTTGTAAGAAATGCTACTTTGGCGTGAACAGAATTCGAACCTATGATGGACAGTTGTATTGAACGTAACTCCATTACGTTACCGCTACACTATCCTGCCATCTGAACTGGAAGCCAAATATTACTTTAGCCTTGATCATTGGAACGATCAAGCTTGTTCCTGTAAGGTTATTTGCATCTAAGTACACAACGAAATTCATTTATTCGACGACCTAGAGAGAAATTAGTGTCCACTAACAAAGGAAACCACATTCAATCCAGGAAAATATACAGAGATAAAAACATATGCAGTTATTTCGCTGTGCACGTTCAAAAGTCCGCAAATAATAATAATAATAATAATAATAATAATAATAATAATAATAATAATAATAATAATAATAATAATAATAATAACCTATATTATAAAATTGAAAGTGATTGTGACCTACAGTCTCTTGGACCACCCGACCGATTTCGATCAAATATTCAACATTGGTAATGTTCGGACCTGTAAGTATTTTTATCTATTCGTTTTGGTGGTGTTACTTAGGGGAGGGGAGGATGGAAAAATGTAAAAAATAAACAAAACAATAAGTCTTGAATCAAACGACCAAACTGGATGAAATTTTCAACATAGATTACATTTGTGTATGGATTGCTTTTAATCATTTCACTTTGATGGTGGAATGTAGGAAAGGGGAGGACGGGGAGATATACGAAAATCAATGTAAATAAAAATGACTATGTTAATGAGTTAATAGTCTTAAACCATCGGACAGATCTGCATCAAATTTTCAACATGGATGAAGTTCGAGCCTGGAGTGGTTTTCATCATATCACTTTGACGGTAAAACTTAGGGGAGGAGAAATATATATATAAATAAATAAATAAAACTTAACAACTCTTGAACCACGCGACCTATCTCGATCAAATTTTTAACATAGATGAGGTTCGGGCATGATTTTTTTTTATTATTTCATTTTGACGCTAGAACTTAGAGAAGGGGAATGGGTAAGGCAGATATATAAACATAAATAAAATTTAATGTCTTGAACCTCCGTGCTAATCTCGATAAATTTTTCAACCTAGATGAAGTTTGAACCCGAGATGGTTTTCCTATCATTTTGATGGTGTAACTAAAGGAAGGGGGAAGGATAGCAACATTTAAAAGAGAACGAAAAATGACTGATCTTAGTATTGAATCTATAAGTTTTGGAGTCGCTGAGATGAATGAAAAAAATGTTGCCCCCGGGGCACACGCAGGGTCCCAGGCGGGGTCCAACTCAAAATTGGCAAATGGAACCGGGGGTCAAGTAGCATATTGTATGAAAGCTATTGTTAAATAAAAGAAGATAGAACAAATCTCAACTCTCTATGATGACTCTGTGCAAACGGGCAACTGGTCAAAATGTCAATACAACCTACATCAGACAATATATGGCCACTCTTCTAAATCCGTTAAGTTGAGATTTGTTCTATCTTCTTTTATTTAACAATAGCTTTCATACAATATGCTACTTGACCCTCGGTTCCATTTGCCAATTTTGAGTTGGACCCCGCCTGGGACCCTGCGAGTGCCCCGGGGGCAACATTTTTTCATTCAAAAGGTGGTGGGCTCCCAACACTAATTTGATATGTATTCGCTGAGGTTCCTTACCTGACCGTTTGCGAAAAATCTGACCCGGAAGCTGACTTTGTAATGTATAGTATGGAGCTCAATTTCTAACTTTTCACGCTTATATCTCTGCAACGGTTGCGATCGAGGATGTATCACTTTTCGTGTTATGTTCTTTTGGGACAAGGTACCCAACGACCATAGTCTCGACTCGAAGTCAGAGTTGCACTTGGATAGGTTCCCTCGTTAGTATTAAAAACAATTCTCCAGCGTGATCATTGAACCCTGCTAAGAGTTGACTAGAGACACTGTTCAACCAGGCTAGCAATTGACATCAGAAGCGAAGGACGCAAAATAGTATCCCGTTCTCTTCCCTTTCTCTTCCTCCGAAGCTGGTGCGTAGAACGTAGCACTCTATAAAAGAGGTTGGATTTTGAATTGAAGTTCTCGGTTGTTCAGTTCAGCTCCTTGGATTAGTGAGGCAGACGAAGATGTACTGGCGTGTTCCACGGTATGAAATATCGTGATCTTGGGAATACTAGATTTACAAAAAAAAAAAAAAATCGAACGAACTACTTGTAAACGCCTGATTAATTTTTGGACCTACAGATACCTGGTTCAATCCCCCACGTTTTCTGCTCTGATTCAAAGTTGCCAATGATGAATAAGACACTTCATTATTAACTCAAAACTAGGAATATATTAATATTTACGTACTATTTAAATATGCAGCGGAACACAGCAGTATATCAAATTCACAAATAAATATTCAACGTAGTTATTTAAGAAGACAAGTTTAGGTGGTGAGTTAACTCAAGAAAAACAGCACAGAGCACAGTGGGTCAGATGCAGAATCTGACTGAAAAAATTAGTACTCCGCCTATACATGCAATATATGATTACTACTATACCAGTAAAATTATTACTCGTTACCATAAGTGACCCAATATATTCAGAACAACTTAGAAACGATACGTAAGGGAGAAATAATTAGCTAAAAGATGAAAAACGACAAAAATAAATTAGCCAAATAGATCAATAATATACTTTACCTGCAGAGATTGAAAACATTTAATCTTCTTTCAGAGGCGCAGAACTCATCACTGTAGGTTTTGTTGCCACCGTTCGCATCTTTATTATTATCATTATCATTATCATCGACGTCATCGTCACCATCATCACAGTTATCACTATCGTGATCTTGGCTATGTAATACTTCACGCTCCAGAGACGTTGCACATTTAAAAGCAGATTAAGTAAGTAACTTCCTGACATCAGGGGGGAATGAGTTTTTGTTTCGGAACGGAGATTGACTTCCAACGACAGGATCGGACCTGATGAGGAGCATGTGCAATACATCGCGATTTTTCTCTTTTCGATAAGTTTTTCTTGCATGATCTTCCCTATCTGCTTTAACGTGCATATGTGTTGCTTCTTGACCTTCCTCGGAGAGCATTCCGATAGCCAAGATGGCTGCCTCAATAATTTTTCCTCCATCAAAGCTTTCTACATTAATTGGAAAACCACATGATATAGTTCGCAATATAATATCAAATCGTCGAATCAATTCTTCATTCATTTTTGTAATCTCAGCAGATTGCGATGGATCTTGGAAGAAACCCCATGCTGTTTCCCATCATTAGAATTTCCTATTCTTCCAGGTTTAGGCTGATATACAATTAATCCCATTTCCGTTCGGAACTCTTGAATAATTTGCTCCTTCCGTGCATAGAATTTGACTTTGACTTCGAGATCCCTAACCTGCCATTTTTTAATGTCCAACCAATAAGGTATATGAATTATGCATTCGAGAAATCGGATCGAAGCATGTAAACGGGAGATTCGAAATCTATATCCGCTACTATCTATTGCTTTATTCGCTTTTCAATATTGTTCATATTTTAGGAGTAGATCCATATATATAGCACGTTTAAGAGGACGTTTTTGTAACAGAGTTGCATATCCTCCAATCCGTTATTGTGAAAACAAGTTCAGGAATGGCACTAACTTCCTTCCGCTGATCCAGTACATTAGTAGCCTTTAAATTACGTATTTAGGTTTCCATTAAACGTACCACCTTTCTCGACAGTTCAGTTGTCTCTTTTTGGTACAATTTAATGGATCGACAAAACATAGGTGATGATGGTCTGGGATTTTGCCAGAAAATTGTTTTGTTTACCTCCTCATCTGATATTGAATACAACTGTAAGGGAACGGAGGAGATAGCAAAAATTTCTGAGTCACTATATACGCTGTTCATCTTCTGTTTGAACTTTCTGCTTCTTATGTTATTGACATATTTCCATTGCAACCCCACTTACACAATAATGTGATTATGTCTCCACCACTGATACACTGTTAAGTAACATCTTCCTGTAAAATCACGATGTACTCAATTGTCTGATCTATTACTGCTTGTAAACGAACTTCGGCTGACATGCCAGTTACTATAATATTCTCTTCTCTGGGATAACATTAGTTTTGCTTCACGCACCACATTTTACAAAGAATATATGTCACAATATTTTGCCTTTGCGCCTAGTCTCAAATTGGTATACTGTTTATTTGATAAGATGTTATCTACAATAAGTGCCACGGCTTCATCCAGTGAGTAAGTGTTCGGACAGAGCTTTGGCGAAACACTTGCGTTTTGTTGCTCTCTTGGTGTCGTTTGAATGATTTCTCCTAATACAACTGCGGCATCTCTTTTTACAGTAGCTCTCAATGGCCAACACCACCATTTGCTAAGAATGCTTTGTAACGAGTGGCTTTACAAGGTTTTCCTACGACTTCATTCCCGAGTCTTCCGACTTCATTCCGGGTTTACTTGGTGTGCCTGATTTGCTTGTCACAGACCTATGCTTTTGGCTTTGAGATATAGTTTGGAAAGCAGTAACCACTTTATCAGAAGGGGGCGTGGTGCCTCAGTGGTAGAGCGTTCACCTCCGGTGTTTGGGGTCTCGGGTTCGATCCCAGCTCGCGCCGTGTGGACTTTGTGATGGACAAACACCGTGCTCGTGGGCTTTCTCGGGGTTCTCCCGTTTCCTCCCACTTTCTTCATTCCACCATTTCACTCATTTCTCACCATCACCGTCTCCTTTAGCCTAACCGGCATAACCGTGGGACGTAACACTCAAACATTTCATTTTTTTCACTTTATCAGAGAACTTAATAAGTTCTTCTAACCAATAATTACATTTGGATAAAAATCTTCAGCCTTAAACGCTTCTCGAAATCGCATTTGGAGACCCTTAAAGTCACTTTTACACTGCGAAGAACATCCGGAGAAAGAATAACCATTTTATATTTGTTCGTAACATAATTATAATGTGCTTCGTTTGATGCTTTGGAACGAAGCACCTCGTATAGGTGCTTGCGGGTCACGACGAGCATGCCCGGCTCTCTACACCTATGTTTGAAAATAAGATAAACATAAAAATTTGGCAGTCGATCACAACAGTGTTTCGAAATACATATATCAAATTATACCATGACGAAAGATCTCGATACAGGCATGGACGTACATTGTTAAATGTCAATTTGAATTTCCAAAAGCAGTTCTTTACTAAGTAATTACTTCCACTCTACGAAATTTTGACATATTTCTTGCACATTTCGGTTTCTTTTTTAACAACATGCACTAAATGAGTAGCTCTAAAAAGAGTACACGGCATAAACCACGAATCAACTAAAAAGCACAAGTGCTATCTACCCGATTCAAGGCAGAAGCGCAGCAGGGGAGCCCGAGCGGAAGCGATAGGGTGCGTCCGTACAGAGCAGGCGCATCAGCGACGGGGGATCTACGCATAAACGAGGATGGTGGGAAAACACTTAAAATATATGTAATCATTCTTATCTACAAAACAAATACCTAATTTCGATCCTTAAGAAAAAAAGCTGATACACTAGTGTTATATTGTCTTCCTTTTTTACCTTTACGACAGAAAAATATTGAATGTAGGGTTACTGCCTGTGTCATTAATTTTTACATCTTTATCACACTTTACAGAGTTGATTTTACGCTTCATCATACCATGACTCTGCAGAAACTATAATCCTTCCCACTTTATCTCACAATATTTTTGAAACAAACAGTGTGTTAGTATTGCATCCATCGCAGATGTCCATAATCGACGTATAAACCGGAACTTCCCGCCGTTTACTTCTACCCTATTTGCATTCTTGTATCCTTCCGTCTTCTGCTTCAGTAAATAGTTACACATAGAATACGTTAACTACCATTCAAAATGTATTTCAATATGATATCCACTGACAGTAATTACTTATATTCAACTCTGTTTCTTTTACGAAAAGTGTTTCATAAACTACCTATAAACTTTGTTTTCGATAGAACAGTATGTCCGAGTGAACCCTAATATTTATAAGGGGACGCGGCAGAAGGTCTCAACGGCAGAAGTCCTACAAGGCACAAGACCTAAACGGCATTAGACCTAAAATGCAAAAGTCCTAAATATTATTTCGCGACACAAGTCCTAAATGGCAGAAGTCCTAAAAGGCACAAGTCCTAAAAATCATATCGCGGCACAAGTCCTAAACGGCAGAAGTCCTAAAAGGAAGAAGTCCTAAAAATCTCTTGTGGCGCTACCATCGCGTCCGTAAGAAGAATACTGTCAATCTGTTAGTCAAAGTTTTAGATATACTGTTTCACATTACAGAACCTTAGTTCTTACAAGTTATTTATATAAATACATATTCTATCGTTCTGAAATAATAAATAAATCAATGAAGCCTATTGTCCTTTCTTGCTCTTTCCATGATATATTTCTTTGTTGACAAAATTTTAACTTCCTACCAAATGTGATTCCCAGATCTTTCATAATGTCTGTTTTTCTCTATTTTCACACCATTGGCCTCATATTAGTAACATAATATTCTGTTTTAGTTATGTACGTCATAAATTTTGCTTTCCTTGTGTTGTTTTGAAGTAAATTACTTTTACACATATATACAGTCTTTCTGTAGCAAATAATTGTCATACTCGTAATTAACTACTCCTTACTCGTTGTCATTATTAATAATAATTTTAGTGTTACTAACATAGTTGTTACCGTTGGAATTAAATACGTTCATATTGGTATTGTCAGAGATTTATTTGTAGCCAGGGAAGCCTGGGAATTTCCCCCCTTCTAAGTTTGACTTCCCTGTCTCTAGATTTAATTCAGTCTTCCCAGCCTGGGAAGATATTTTCCCCCTTTCTTAGGCTATACAATCTGTGTTAAAGTACAATAATTCATTTTTTCAGTATGTTTACTGTCGCGAGCTGTGT
Source organism: Thermobia domestica (assembly GCF_964235325.1). Lineage (NCBI taxonomy): Eukaryota > Metazoa > Arthropoda > Insecta > Zygentoma > Lepismatidae > Thermobia > Thermobia domestica. Next base: position 65,808,271 of record NC_137467.1, read on the forward strand.
TGGTCTTGTTTATAGAATTGCTTCCCGAAGAAAATTTCTTTCAACTAGCATCACTACTTATCATTCTTAATCTGAGTAGCACACTAATAAATAAATAAATAAATAAATAAATAAAGTTTTCAGTAATCAGTGAGCAGTCATAGCAGTTGTGAATTTGTATCTTTTTCGTTGACAAGCACGTTAAAAAGAACAAAAGGAAATTGATATTAGACTATATTTTCAAAAGAAAAGCTCCTGACGATGAGACAAGTAATTCCAGCACACAAAGTAAGAGGCTTTGAAGATAGTGCAACGTCCGAAATCACATTAGAGATATCTCATCAGAAAAATGAAAATGATTCGGGACCTAGTGTTAATAATGGTAAGGTTATTTCTAGCCCCAGTGGCTTGTTCTCTTCAATATGTGATCAAAAACAATTTGCAAGCTGGAAAATTAAACGAAGTGGATAGGTGTTAAACAAAATAATAATGACATTGGCGTTGTGTGTATTATATGTGCTTCCGTTCGTAAAATCGGTATTGATACAGTGCGTGAGTATTCTCGGGGTTCTTCTGTTTCCTTCCACTTTCTTCATTCCACCATTTCGTTCATTTTTCATCATCACCGTGTCCTTTAGCCGAACCGGTATAAACGTGGGACGTAAAACTTGAAGATTTAATTTTATTTCGGTATTCATACAGAAATAAGAATAAATGTACAAAGTGTATGGTGCAACGATATTATTGCAAAAGCATCAAAGAAACGTTTTTATAAAATTTTTGACCACGAAAAGTCTTTTGCACACAAAAAATATTCATATGTCAATATGCGAACAAAGGGATAGGGAAGAAATATAGGTTTCAATGGCAAATGCAGAAGGCAGGGGAAAATTGTGAATGAAATTCCTGTTAAAAACACAGCTACGATATTTAGAACCGCCTACGTTATTGTCCAAAATCGTCTATCGTCCCACATCTTATTAAATTACAAGAAATAAATTTAATGGACCTCGGACAAGTTCTTTACTGCTATGTTACATGTGCAAATATTATTGACTTTTAGCAACGGAAATGAAGGCAAACTGGCCGAATACCTTCCGCGTTCCGTTGAATCCTTCGAGCTAATGGTGGATGAATCCTCCACTGTGTCTCGTAAACCAGTTCTCATTGTGTGTATCCGTACTGTAGTTAATCACGTATGTATCAATATAATTTTAGGATTATTTGAGTTACAGGCAATAACAGGCAAAGAAGTTTGTGATTCCGTGATTATGTGAACGTATGAATCTTTCCAAAACGATATTACGGGAAAGACTTATGGCAGTTTGTCTGAGAGCGCCAGTAACATACAAGGCGGAATAAAAGATGCTGTCTCTTGACTGCAGCGAGAATTAGACACCAATTTACTCGTGTTTTACTACATGAGTCAGAAGATGGAACTGGTTGTTCACAATGCTGTTAATACGGTTTCAGATATGGTTCATTTTCAAAAGTTTGTAGAACCATTACACGGGTTTACTCAATATCCCCGTAGAACACGAGAAATCGAATTAATATCAGAAGAACTAAGTATTCGCTTCTATAATATTACTAAAGTTTTTGATGTACGGTGGTGAGGCTGTTCATATCGTTCAGTAGAAGTATTGTGGAAGTCCTACCCTGCGCTAGTGGAACACTTTCGAGAAGCTTCTACAAATTTGCAGAGAAGTTTTGAGCAGCGTGCAATATTTTAGGGCCTGCAAAATTTCATTAAGTAGAATTTTGTTTATGAAATGTCCATGATCCGAGATGTGCTGGAACCTCTAGATGTCCTTAGCCTGTTTCTACAAGAAAGGTCAGCATCCCTTGTACTGTACAGGCAATAAGCAAAATTGAAACAACTGTACGTGTACTGGAAGGGTTGCAAGAAAAGGATGGCATGTTCATGGAAGAATTACAACGTCAGTTTGAAGAAACTGGTCAGTTTTGTGGAGTCCCACTTGCAAAACCCTTAGACAGTTCTCTTGAGAAGTACCAGCAAAACAGATTGCAATTCTGTCAGCGTCTAGCAGATAACATACGGACGGTCTTGCTTTCCTAACGAAACGTTCAGTAGGGTCGAGGTTTTGCTACAATCCAAGTGGTAAGAAGAATTGTCTGCAAGAATGTCATACGGCGACAAGGAAGTAATGGAAATTAAAATAAAATAAAATTTTCCTCTGATAATACAGCCAAAATTCTGCAGCATTCCGAGAGAACCTCCTAATATTGGACCAAATCTACAAAATCTTAACATGAAACAATTGTTCTTCTAGCTTCTTCTGCATACTGTGGGAGAGGCTTTTCCAGCTTAAACTTACAGCACACTGACGCTAGAAACCCTTTACCTGTAAAAAAAACCCTCGAATCTACCAGACATTACGAGACTTCTTTCAATGTAGAAAAGTATGTCACCAGTTGGATAAAAAGTGGACATCATGCTGCTACCGACAAATCAACTGGGAAAAAGACGGTGTCCGATTTAAACCAATCTCCTATTGCTTCACTATTCTAAAGTGAGGTACGGTGTGACTACTATTAATTCTACTGGTACTAAAACTTATTTATGGTATGAAGAATGAAATTTAGCACCGTCTTTCCCCTTCTATTTAATAAAATTAGATTCAAGTGTATGTGCACTTATCACTGTTATGCAAAAATTAAACTCTTAACTTTTGTAGTATTTCTTGTTCGGGTAATGAATTTCGTCTTCAAATACCTAATAAGAATGGACTAATGAATTACTTGTCGTTACAAACTGATCCTTCCCAGCTCTGGACTTTTGTTAAAACTAAGACCCAACACCTTAATTGTAACACGCTGACATACAATAGCCAAGAATTAGTTAGTAATGACGAGATTGCAAATTCATTTGCTACATATTTTCAGTCAGTCTATAATAACGAAGATATCATGAATAGCAGTAGTAATAGTAACAGCTCATATGAGACACTGGACAAATTAAGGATTCTAAAAATTGAGATGACTGAAATTAAAAAAGCAATAAGAAAACTGAAGGGGAAAGGAACGATAGGACCTGACGGTATTCCAGATTATATAGTAAATGGATGTGAAGAACACTTTCTACTTCCACTCTATATTTTATTCAACCTAATTATTTCTACTTGTAAATTCCCCAGTAAATGGAAAATAACAAAAGTCTGTCCCATTCCTAAGTCTAATAATGGTAAAGATATTCAAAATTATAGGCCTGTATCAATATTGAGTACTTTTGCTAAAGTGTTTGAATCTATTCTTTATAAACGGATTGAAAATCATATAAAACTATCAATTTCAGAATACCAGCATGGCTTCGTCCAGGGTAGATCGACAGTCACAAATCTCAGTATTCTTAACAATTTTGTAGCAAGGACCCTAGATCAAGGTGGTCAAGTAGATATTATCTACACCGATTTTGCGAAAGCATTTGATAGAGTAAATCACAAGGTACTAATAGAGAAACTTCGCCAATTTAACTTCTCCGCAGAGTTAATTGGGCTCTTCGAGTCGTATTTGAGAGACCGAAGGCAGTTCGTTGTATATAAGGGATACAAGTCAACCGAATACTTGCAACTATCTGGTGTTCCACAAGGATCAAATTTGTGTCCACTACTATTTGTAATATTTATAAATGATCTTCCTAGATGTATAACGTATTCCCACAGACTGTTGTATGCCGATGATCTCAAACTTTTTAGATGTATAAATTCCATAAATGACTGTAATCAACTTCAACAAGACATAAATTCAGTGGTGCAATGGTATCAAAGTAATTTATTGAATGTAAATATTAGTAAATGTAAAATCATGAGTATTACAAAACGTAAAAAACCAGTGCAATTTAAATATTCAATTAATGAGACTCAACTACCCGTTGTAAGTACTGTCAATGATTTAGGAGTAATGTATGATACGAAATCTACATTTGAACCACATATTGATAACATAATAAATGAAGCGAACAGAAATCTTGGGTTTATTCTAAGAATTAGTAGGGAGTTTCGTAAACCTGTCACACTTCATAAATTATATCAAACTTACGTTCGATCCAAACTCGAATACGCGACGCTTGTATGGAACCCAGATACAAAAATTAACTCACTAAAAATAGAAAAAAATCCAATCCAAATTTCTTAGATATCTTGTATATAAGGAAACAAACATTTTCCCAAGAACTGAAAACACTAATTCATTGAATAGGAATTTTGAAACTCTAACCCTCAAACAAAGAAGAACGTTATCTGACATGATATTTTTGTACAAGGTACTTAATAATAAGCTAGACTGCAACGAATTGCTTTCGAGCTTTCAAATAAACGTTCCAGGTAGAAAAACACGTCCAGAAAACTATAACTTATTTTATTGTGCAAAAGCAAGGACTAATATCCTAAATAAGTCGCCAACATGGAGGATTAGTGCAACCTACAACAGACTCTTGAAAATGACAAATAATATAGATATTTACGCTGATTGCCTCACAAGGTTTAAAAGGGAAATTGTAAATATATTATTTCATGAAAGATGAACACTGTAATTGGGTATAATACCTGTTGTGTTCTGTTTCAATAAATAAATAATTCCACACAAATAAATAAACAAAAAAGTTTTACATAGGAGTGTGACACTTGTTATGACAAGTTATGCAGGTTGCAATGTAAGTATAGGGCTTTTGCTGGATGCTGCACACTTGTCCTCAGCAGTAGAACGAAAAGTAGCAAGGCAAGTAACGAATGTGATCTCATCTACCTAACCAAATTTTATCTAACGTCCCTACCAATATTTATCATAAAATTGTTTTTTAATGAAAAAAATATGAACTTGGAAACTGGCTATGAAACTATTACCATAATTTCAAAGTATATAGGTTTAAAAATAACGTTGTCCCAATCTGACTTTATAGTTGTTCTGTTATACGGAACACAACCTTTCATAAATATTCCCCCCTTCTACAAAATCCACAAATAAATCACTGGGTATTGTGGCAACTACTTAGTACTGAAATGATTTATCGAATATTTAAGTCTGTAGTTTGTAGCAGGGTGGCCATAAAAGTTAATGGCTTAGAGCCCATAGTGCGTCACTGAAATTTTAGAGGATCTTTGAAAAACAACTGAATTGAAATTAATGAGAAAGATATATTTAAAATAAATTTATTTAATACATGAACATTACGTTTAATCAATTCCGCAACCATGGTTGAGGAAGGGATGTATTAAAGTACGAACCATTGAAATAGTGCAGAAGCAATAGCTGAGTTTTTTTTATTAATATATTTTATATATAAATGAAAGTATACTAGAATGTAACTAACTAGAATAGAAATGAAAGAATGTAACTATATATATATATATATATATATATATATATATATATATATATATATATATATATATATATGAAAGTAACTATATTTGTAACTTAACAACACTTGAACCACCAGACTGATCTCGACAAAATCTTTCAACATAGATGAGGTTCGGGCCTGAGATAGTCACTTTGAAGGTGCAACTTGGAGGAAGGAAGAGCGGATATGCATTAAAATTATTGATCTTAGTGTTGAACCCATAGTTTTCGGGGTTCCTGAGATGAACACTGACATTTCCGATGAAGCTTAAATTCTAATTCAGCACTGTCACTTGGGGGAAGGAGAGGAAGATGTATAAAATGATCGAAAATGACCGCTATAAGTGTCGAATTCACAGTTTTTGTGGTCGCTAAGGTGAACCGTTACACTTTCGATGCCGTTTAAATTCAAATTTACTCGCAGAAATTGAGGGAGGTATATAAAAATGATGAAAAATAATCTATATTAGTGTGAATTCATAGTTTTCGAGGTCGCTGAGGTGAACAGTGACACTTTCGATGCCGTTTAAAAAATGTAAATTTATCCCCGCAAATTGAGGGAGGGGAGGTATATTAAAATGATGCAAAATAATCGATATTAGTGTGAATCCATAGTTTTCAGGGCCACTGAGATGAACAGTAACATTTCCGATGCAGTTTAAATCCAAATTCAACGCCGAAACTTTAGGGAGGGGGAAAGGGGTGATATATAAAAAATGATCGAAAATGACTGATATTAGTGTTGAATCTATAGTTTTTGGGGTTGCTGAAATGAACAGTGACGCTTCTAATGCCGTTTAAACCCAAATTCAGCGCCGTGACCTGGGGACAGAGAAGAGGTATATATATATGACCGATATTATAGTCGAATATATCGTTTTTGGGGTTGCTTTGATGAACAGTAACACTTCCGATGCCGTTTACATCCAAATTCAGGCCCGCAACTTGGGTAGGAAAATATAGGGTCTATATAAAGATGGCTGGAAATGGCCGATATTAGTGTCAAATCAAAAGTTTTCGGGGTCGCTGAGATGAGCAGACATTTCTGATGCAACTTGGAGGCGGATATATATTATATATATATATATATATATATATATATATATATATATATATATATATATGATAAAAAATGACCCATACTAGTGTTGAATTCATGGTTTTTGGGGTCCTGAGGTGAACAGTGACATTTCCGATGACATTTAAATCCAAATTCAGCACCGCAACTTGTGGGGGGAGAAGATGTGGGCCTATTATTACTCCTAAAGGGAGAGGATGACATGTAATAGTAAGTGAAAATGACTGATACTAGTGTAAAACTCATAGTTTTGGGGTCCGTAAGTTCACTGGTGACAGTTTTGATGCTCCTTATACCGAAAATGAAACTATTCTCCCTGTGTGAAGAACGGGTATTCTGCTAGTCTTTAAGAATAACGAACAAAGGTATAGGTCACACTCTATCACTGTACTACCACACCAAACTAATAATATTCCAAGACAAGAACCATTGTCTTGTTCTACAAATAACACTAGACTAGTAAGTGATAACACAGTACGTGTACAGAAACCAATACATAGTCATTCAGGGAATAGCCAGCAAGTTGTTCTAGAAGGCCTTGATTTTTACAAACTAAAAACAAATCAAAAGTTTCTTTCAAGATTATGAAAGAATTAATAACACATAGATACATACGTATTTCAGAAGTACATATTATTATTATTATTATTAGTAGTAGTAGTAGTAGTATAGTAGTAGTAGTATAGTAGTAGTAGTAGTAGTAGTAGTAAAGTAGTAGTAGTAGTATATTTCATATACGCTACATTTCTGAGACTTGAGTCTTGATAGTACGTGAAGTTAAAATCAAAGATTATGTTAGGACGGCAAACGATGGCTTAACACCCACAACAAATTCCTGGCCGGGACCGGGGGTTAGTCTGTTTTATGTTTATTAAACGTGTTTAATAATTACAGCAAATGAAGGATGTTTATAATAGAATGTGAAAGAATACAGTTTTAAAGAATTAAACTACGTCAACATGTTAAAATAATTAAAAGAACCTAATTAATCAGCCACTTTGTACTCTCGTTTGCTTAACTGGATGAACTGAGGCCTAAAGGAAAAAGAGTTTTCTGCCGAAATCTCATAAGCATTGGGATATTTTAATATTATAGAAATTGACTCTCCTTCCCCTTAGAAGTGTAATTTTCAAGACGCTGAAACATAGTATTTTATTATTTTTAGTTAAAAGTTCAAATACAGAGTTTCACGCATCTAGCTTAAACAAATCCTTCCTTAATTTATTTACATATTTTCTGAGTAAGTAATGGGGAATTCGAACATTAAAAAAGTGCTCCCTTTGCTCTTTCCCTTTTATGTGTTCAATTTTCAGTTTTTTTAAACAGGAAAGTTTATATGCCAAGTTTCACTATGGCGAGATACACTACCCTTTAAAGAAATCTTGCCCCACCCTTTTTACCATACTTATTTCCAAAAAATTTTTTCTTATGTCCTGGTTTTATAAGAAAATTATATTTTACAATTAAAATTTAACAACTCTACTTGTAGTAGTATGCCCAAAAAAATCACTCATCTTTACTCTTTTATATAAAAGTATAGAAGATAAACACAGTCAAACAAATGGACTTCCATGAACAGTTTCCGATTTCTTATAACTAACTCATTCGTACATTTCCCACAAGCTGTGGTTTTAAATTTACGCTCTGTCAAGGTCCAGGTTTCGAAAGGGAACTAACTGGAAATATAATAATATTATGTATTTATGTACATGTGTAATATGTATCAATTTATTGTCTTATTGAAGCTTTCGGAATCTCGAAATAAACTTTTGATTTGCTTTGAATATATAAAAAGCCTGCTCCCCTAGAAAAATTTGCAGGCTACACCTCTAAATGACTATATAGTAATTTTTGCAAAAATGGCACAGGACCTAAAATAGGACTTGTGCCGTTTAGGACTTATGAATGTCACCCACTGTATTGCATAATAAATGGTCCTTGTTCAATTTTAAATTTACTGCGTTCTTTATGTATACAGTTGGTATTTAATGTTCACTCGTGAAATGTCTAGTGGGCTTTTGTCCTAGTTAAGTAAACTTTGGTGGATTTTTGTCCTACTCTTAATAAAATACGCTCCGCACAGTATATATTGCAATTCTGAATTTTTGCTTGGTTTCAGAAGTCTAATATGCTTTTTAAACATTCTTTTATTTTTTATTTATTTTTGTTTTAGGAATTTAGGAATTTCTTAACTAATTATGTAATTAATTCTTAGAATGAAATAAGTTGTATTATGTAATTCGTGTGTAAGTGCAGAATCGATAATGATAATAATAATCTTAGTAGTACAAATATGGCTGTCAGGGCCGGCGCTAGCAGTTTTGCCGCCCTGGGCGGTACTATCACATGCCGCCCCCTTAATTCGCAAACCTTATTTTGACAGAATACATTCAAATGTAATGAAAAAGATGCCCCTTTTAAAAGCATGTATGAAATGGAAAAGTAATCAAAAAATTGAACTACTACTCTCGAATGCTTACGTAATATTTGAGGGCCCACGATGGCTTAGTGCAAGAGTGTTAAGCTGTTGTGCATGTGGTCCGTGGTTCGATCTCAGCTCGCGCTAAGTGAATTTTGTGATGGACAAACACCGTGTGCGTGGGTCCTCGGGGTTCTCCCGTTTCGTACCACTTTCTTCATTCCACCATTTTCATAATTTCTCATCATCACTGTCTGCTTTAACCTAGTCGGCATAAACGTGGGACGTAAAACTCAAAGATTATTTTTTTTAATTTTGCTTACATACTCCATATATGACACAATATTTAGTATGCTCGATTTTGCTGTGTACCTGTGACGTACAGCAGCGCATACAGAAAATAAAATAAAAATGCTTTAGTCACGGCTAAGAATTTTAATTTTAAAGCTTATTTTATATCAAAAAGTGTTTCCAATAGAATATGGAGCATAAAGATAATAGAGTGAATCAGATATTACGGCAAAACTAAGTGATTATACTTTAATTGAAAGAAATTTCTTAGTTTGATACGAGCAAATTCCATTATCACATTCGCGTAGTCTAATATTTCAGCCAATTCGTATTCTATTGATATCGCTAGACCACACAAGCGTGTTTTAGACGTGCAAGACCGTAGATAGTTTTTAATAAACTTAAGTTTCGAGAAACTTCTTTCTCCACTTGCCACTCTTACCGGTAAGGTTAACAGAATCCTAAGTCATGGGAGCAAAGTCATGATCCTTAATTTTTAAGTCCCTTTTGGTGACCTTTCAGGCTTAATTATAGCGGATAACACTTTCAGTTCGTCTTTCAAATCATTGAGGTTAATATCTTTCGATTAGGTGTGTCAAAATGCTGGCAAGTTTAGTCACTTTTCAGATTAAAGTTCATGTGGTATATCTTTACGATTATTTATATCGTAAAGAAAATCGAAATACTCGCTGTGATGTTTAAGTTGCTCCAACCATTCTCTTAAAGCTAACACAATCACGTCTAGAACTTTGTAATAAAACTCGATCTTGTATCTTATTTGTGGATCTTCAATAACTTCATCTGAATGCCACGTACTGAAACTCTCTCTTATTCTTTCGACTTTGAGCATACACTGTATTACCTATCTGTGGATCATCCATATCTAATACTGATGCCTACTCTATCGCATCAACTAAGTAAGATTTAAACTTTGCATCACTTCTTCTCGTCTCAAAGTACTCAAATACATTTTCAAGAAATCCGACTGTATCCAGCATATGACAATCAATGCTTTGGAGACTTTTGCTTACTATGCTTATGTGGAGTAAAAAGTCATACCATATAACGAGTGAGCAAAGGAAAGTAGCCACGCAGCTGGTTTGCTATACACAGAGCATCGTGGGTGACCATTCTATCTGAACTATTGTCGTTACTTATTTGAAGTAAGGCACCATAAACCTCCCCTATTTGATATCTAACACGTAAGTTGAGTCAGAGCATCAATTCGGCTCTCCCTCCTTGTGGTGCTTAATGGTTTTAAAATGATACTGCTGATGTGTTCTTTTAGTATGGCTCAACGTTGAATTATACAAAAACTGAAACGGCGTACTGAGGTGTTGTGGCTGCATCATTAACGACAAGGTTTAATGAATGACTACTGCAAGGAACATAGAAGGCTCGGGAATATATTTCTAAAATTCTCTTCTGAATACTTGAATGTTTGCCTTTCATATTGGGACCATTGTCATATCCTTGGCCCCTCATGTCTTCGATAGGAATGTTCATTTCCTTTAATGTTAATTAATAGTACTTCTGTCGGTCCTAGGCCAGCGGTGTCTGTTACCGGTACGAAACCAACGAGTTTTCAACCAATTTGTAAATTCATTAAAAACTCGCTGCTAGAACCTAAATGTCTCTAGATGCTGTAGGCTAAACGCCCTGTCTCAAATGTAAGTGTACCTTTTGCATATTTGGAGTGGAGCGTTAGAACATTGCTTAATAGAAATATATATATATATATAAGGTTACTAGAAGGAAAGGTTGCGCTATACGCACAGACGCTTCGCTCCTCGTTTTGCGTGACGTCACCAGCGAGGAGCAGCAAGTAGGTATAGAGGTGTACGAAACAGCCAGAATGTCTTTTTTCTTTCTTTATGCATAACATTTTCGCTGTAACAACATTCTCCTACACACAAACTACAAATAAATAAATAAATAAATAAATAAATAAACAATAAGCCAGCAATAAATAGAACATCTTAACGCAATTTATATTATGGAAAATTAACGATGTACCTGTGTTGCATGATCATTTATTTATTTTTTGATGAGATAGATAATTGTTGAATTATATTTTAAATGTATTTATATCTGAAATGTTACTGTGAATATATTTAAGCAAAGTGTACATAAACATGTTTTACCAGGGCAATCTCTGAAATTTCCGGTGCCTGGAGTTAAAGTAATTGCGGGACCAATGATAAGGTGAGTTCCACACCCGGCATAAATAGATTACTTTGTGATTACTGATAAGAATATCTCAATAAATACTTAAAACCATGGATAATAATAATAATAATAATAATAATAATAATAATAATAATAATAATAATAGTAAGAAGAAGAAGAAGAATAGATCGTCGATGCATTCAGTTGCAGAAGCCCTTTGATGCCTAGCATTTTATTTTGTTCAATACGGCATTCAGGCTTAAAGTTTAAAATTGCCAATTCATATCTTCACCACATGATTATTAAAACGGAACTCATCCGTGTTAAACGTCATGTCGACTATCCATCACAGATTATATTTAATGTGCCCATTGTTGACGCTATGATTGCACTTCGTGACATTAATAGTACACGGTCCGGAAAAATGTATTTGGTTTATATCTAAATATTTGTATGCTATCTAGTGTTACGAATCGAGATGAGACGAGATTCTCGTCTTGTAGACTCGATTTTCGAAGAAAGCTTTTTTTCGTCTCGCCTTGAAGTTTCTCTAGCATCTTGTATAAATTTGTGTACAAAATTTATTTCATGACTTCCTAATTTCAAGTAGTAGTTATGGGAATTCTTCCGAGTCAAGAGAGATCCACGAAGGATGAGATGTAACAACATTTAAACCATATTTATTATTGGAGTATATTGTGTGTGTAATCACTTGTGTATCTTTAAACGTTGGTAACTGAATGCTCTTCATTGCCTTCTTACAATCACTTTATCAATTTATAGTATTTTTTTTTTTTAACGATGAACCATGCAACACTAAATCAGTGTTTAAGGTTTAATACTTGGGTGAACTCGTGTTACCCATGAGACTCATGAAGTTTCTCATCTTGCCTCGAAAACGAGACGAGAACTCCCATATTTTTAGACTCGAATTTAAAAGATTCTTCTCGTCTCCAATTGCAGACGAGACGAGACATTTCTCGCCTCGGTCTCGCCTCGTGGACAACACTAATTTCAACAATGAATTAGAAATAGTTAACCTGCTAGTTTTTCTCAACAGTCAAACTCTTCCATTCTGTGGTGCAAGGCGTGGGGCAACAGCCCCACATGTTCTACCCACACGACGTCCCAGAGTTTTACTCTGATTTCTAACTCAAATAAACATGTAGAGGACCAACAAGCAGAAAAAATATCGAAAAATAATTTTAAATTATGAACTTCATGCATACATAGAAATTTTTGAAAATGAATAAGGAAAATAAACTTACTTTATTTTACTTTGAAATCGGGAAATCGGCTCCCTCTAGAAAATTTTATTCGGGGCCTATGATCCTGACTGAGGACCTTTGTCTTTTCTTCACTATTTTGGCATGGAGGGACTAAAACTATCAGTTAAGCATGAATAGTGCAAATCAAAGGCGTATACATGCATAAAGAAATCGATTGATTGTACAATTGATAATAATTTAGAACAACTTTTAACTCTAAAAGAAACCGATGAAATATAAGTGTCACTGTTAATATTAAACAAACTGAAAATAGTTTGAAAAATGTATCGGTAAATATCGCTGTTTATTTGCCAATGTCGATACCGATACTCCCAAAAGTGGTTGATTTTACCGATACCGATATATCGGTACATCCCTAATTCTATAATGTGGAACACTTGGAGATAAAAGACAAATACACGTAAAAATACATATGTAGGGCCTACACACGTACTCAAGTTCACACTATCTTGCAATATTGCATATTTGTACAGCCAAGCCCACGTAAAGAAATCTTCCGAGATATAGACCTTTTCTCTATTAAATAATATTCGTCCACAAACACCAGTAGAAAAAAAAGCAACACAATTCAACATAGCAAAAACCCAAAATAAATAAAGAATTGTTTGTGGTTTTACTAGCAAATCTTCGCGCGCCAAGCAGACGACAAGCTCTAAGTTCCTCGCTGGTGACGTCACTGTGAAGAGAGCGTGAAAGTAGAGGATCGGGACATAGGTTAAGAGCACCCCCTGACATATATATATATATATATATATATATATATATATATATATATATATATATATATATATATATATATAAACACCTTGAAAATATTATGCTGAAAATCTTCGCCGCTGCAAGGGAAATATTGAACGAGATACCTGTGGCTGGTAGTTCGATAAATGAAAATGAGGGGGAATGCTGTGAATTTCCTGAGTGAGTATTTTCCTGAATGTGAGTGAAGTAAGTTCAATTACATTCTCAGGTGAATACGGTTTTATGTTTCCATTTGTGGGCCTATTACGAAGCATTATATTTTGATGGTATTCTTTTCTTTTTCAAATTTTGCCGCCCATTATACTTGCCGCCCTGGGCGGTGGCACGGCTCGACCCCCTCGCGCCGGCCCTGCTGTTACTGTTGGAATTAGCTACGTTCGTAACATTATTGCCAACTAGTTGCTGCATCGTCCCAATTTCGTGTGGTGGTGGCGAATTTCAGAACTAAAGCAAGCGAATGAAAAAGGCACAAGACCTAAACGGCACAAGTCCTAAAAATCATACCGCGGCACAAGTCCTAAAAATCATACCGCGGCACAAGTCCTAAAAATCATACCGCGGCAGAAGTCCTAAACGGTACAAATCCTAAACTGCAGAAGTCCTAAAATGTACGTCTAGTGCCTATATTTTTAGGACTTCTGCCGTTTAGGACTTCTGGATGTCACCAATTTATAATACTTCATTAATTATATCGAATGTCACGCCAAAAGTAAAACTGCATGCAGAATTATTATGACGTCACTAAAATGGTAATATACTCACCTTTCCTTTGGAACCGTCCCCTCGTTCTCCCTCGGTCCCACATCTTCGCCCTGCTCTGACTCGGTTAGATGGCATTGATGCTTTACAGCGGCCACCTAGTAGAGATTGGCTTGTGTTTTTTGCACTCTAGTTTTTATACCATACATTCGGCCCCGTATATATAAACGCAAATCATAAAAGAATAATTGTAATTTATCGACAATTACTTGCGATGCCCCTCTTGAATTTGATCTATGCCATTGAGTTATTTCAAGTCGCCTAGCGCAAATCATTTAGGAGACAAGAAGACGGAAATCAGTAAAAGAATCGGTGCATTTTTATTATACAGATCCACAAATTGTAAAATGTATGGACAAAATTGGGGAAGTCTATAATTTGCCCATTTTATGTTGAGAACAGAACCCAACGGCAAGGTTCTTGAACACAGGTCCCTCTTCCCATTTTTCTCTAATAAAGACAGAAAACAACGTACCCTGCGGCGCTCTAACCCGACTTCACTCGCTCGGCAATACTCTATAAATTAAAATTCAAACTTTGGTACACAAGTGAACCATCCTTGGTACTAACCCATATGGGGGGACCTGTGTCTTAGAACTTTCCCGAACCCAACGAACACCTGCGGGGCTTTCCGTTCCAGTTCTGTAGCGCTCTCATACGCTGTCGGAATAAAAGCTAATGTGAACAGGCCAACCTTTCATGGATATTAAACACCCAGCGTAATGTTGACCTGTCAACACCACACTAACGGCAGTGTACACCAACGAAGTTCAACTGTTGAACGAGGATCATAGCCAAGTTCAGTGAAAATCTCTGTTGCACCAACAACGTTCAAGGATAACTCTCGGTCAAATGGTGGATGAACTTGGTTTTAGCTTGAACGGCCGAATTTGGGGGTTTAAACTTCGTTGATTTAAGTCAGTCTGTTAACATTCAATAATGGCTTTGTATTTTTCCATTAATAAAATTACAATTCTCGTGATCGGATAAATTTTCTGCTCGTGGTTTCATAATTTTTTGCTAGATACAATGTATATCAATAAAATGAAATCAATGTTCTGAACTTTTAAGAATATAGTTCTTTTTTAATTTTCAGGTAAAGTGTGTTAACTAGGAAAAAGAAATAAGGAGGATATGTAGCTAGAAAACCTGCGATGCTGTAGCTTTACAATAGAGAACCCACTAGAAATAGACTACGGTGCGTTTTTTTTCTTTTTTTTTTGTGACAAAATCAGCTCAGCATTTTCGACAATGAATTTTCTAAACAAATTTCCAGTAAAGGTTAACGTTAGGAGAGTACACAAGTTATGTCAATAAATACAGTATTTTCTGTCAAGATTCCATGCAAACAGCGTAAAACTTATCCAGTTATTCCTCGTAAAACTCATTATCCAGTTATTCCTAGTGTTATCAAACAATTGCGTACAAGGCACAAAGAAACTTAGCTACTATAGTGAAAGCCACACGTCTCAAAACCACGCACCAAACTTCATAAGCTACTAATTACAAGCTATTTTTGAACCTCTTACGGGTTCACTCCAGAAGACAGTTCTACCAAATAGAAAATTTATAGGTAAAAAACGACGTGAAATATTTTTCATGCAGGAATGAAAGTGTGAATATAAGTAATTACCATCTATCACAGCATATTGATGTTAAGTATTAGTAATAAAGAAATTATTGTATGTGTAAGTGTGCTCTTCCACTGTCCTCGTTTATGTGTACACCCAGTCGATGATGCGCCTGCTCCCTATGGACGCAACCACTCGGGCCTCCCTACTGCGCTCCTACTCTAACTCGGTTAGATAGCGGGCCGCGGTGGCTCAGTGGTAGAGCGTTCACCTCTGGTGCTTGGGGTCCCGGGTTCGATCCCAGCCCCCGCCAAGTGAACTTTGTGGTGGACAAACACCGTGTGCATGGGTTTTCTCGGGGTTCTCCCGTTTCCTCCCACTTTCTTCATTCCACCATTTCATTCATTACTCATCATCACCGTCTCCTTTAGCCTAACCGGCATAACTGTGGGACGTAAAACTCAAAGATTTCATTTCATTTTTCGGTTAGATAGCATTCGTGCTTTTTAGTGGCCACCTAGCATAACTTGGTTTGTGTTTTATACACAGTTGTTTTATGCTATACGCCCACACTTTATTTATACGTTACTGAGTCATCCTAGTCAATTCCCAAGTCAGGGGTGAATTCAGGGGGGGCAATTGCCCCCCAGAAGAGGGAACGTTCTTATTTTATATATATAAATAAACCCATTACAAAGTTTGGAGCCCTTAAAACTAGCAGTATGACAACCCACCCCCACCCCCCGCAACTCATTCCTGGATCTGCCCGTGTCGCAAGTAGTAATGGATCTCTTCATTTAGTGCATGCTCTGCTAAAAGAAAGCTCTAATCTAACCTGAAAATGTCAAAGGTGTCAAAATTTGGTAGGGCCGTCTGCTCGGGTAATCAACAAATTAGTACAAAAAATACGCACTAATCTGTAGTACGTGATCACTACACTTCGTATTATAATTGCATAATTATGAACCATACATTTTTACCCTGTTTCTATAATCACAGATTACTCACACGTGTAGCGAGATTTTTTTTTTTTTTTTTTGGAAAATTACACCGCAAAACAGGAGGTTGATATTTTCCACACTTGTCTTTCCTTACGCATAAACCACCATCGCTAATGTGCTTGCTTTCGCGGACAAAATCACGAGCGACCCCTCAAATTGTGCCCTGCTTCGAATCGGAATAGATGCAAACTTAGGTTGTTTTGGCCATTTAGCACACATTCGTGCGTGGTTTTTGCATTTGTTGTATTTATAACATATAAGTTTGCAAGCATATTATAAATGTGTGCGTAGCTGGTGGACAGGTGACTAAATGGTGAGAAATATGGACAGGTGATGCAGAAGTCGTTAGATCATAAATGGAAAGAATAAATGGTAGCGCTCCTCAACCTTACCTACGCTAACTAGGAATTGTAGGCAAGCGCCAACAGGGAAAAGGATGTAAAAGGAATTAGAATAACGTTTTCACGATGAAATATGAATAACTGTTGAATCAATTTTTCCCATCAGTGGATTCCAGAAGTTTTTTTTTTCATTTTTTTTATTTTTTGTGGTGGCGAATTTTAATATACTGGGGATGAAATGTACTTCGGAATCCACATTGAGGATGATAGGATATATGGTCACGAGGGAATTTCATGGTTCTCGGGGAGAAGTTCCCTCAAGTCAATTCATGGAATCACCACTGGTCCATATAGATCCACGTTATATTTGTTCTTTGTTATGAGTTTAGTGAATCTTCATGGTGCAGTTTTACTATAGGGGCTACGTATCCACAGACTGTAAAATATATGGACAACATTGCAGACGTCTTTAATCTGTCCTTTTATGCCGGGAACAACGTCCAGTTTTACTATACGTATCCATCGTATAAGTAGTAGTATGAACGAGTCAGAAGCCCCACAGTGTTAGTTGGTTTCTGTTCTCGACATAAAATGGAAAAATTAAAAGCTTGCCCATATTTCTCTATACATTATGCAATCTGTGTATCCGTATAGTAAAACTGCACCGAGAACAACACCCAGCAAACCCCTGCGGGACCTCTAACCATTTCCTATTACTACTAGTACTACTTCTTATACTATGGATTCGTATAGTAAAACTACACACTACAATTTAATTTAAATCTACTACCAATATCAAACACCAAGTATTACTCGCTTATTTTATTACAGGCATAATTTATTAGTCCATTCTTAGATGATGCATTCAGTCGAGAGACACAATCTCGAGAGTCGAGAACCTCGGCACGCGGTATACTTTCTTGATTTGTTAATTTGTTAAACGAAGATTAGAGACAAAATATGACAACCAATGAGAGTTACGGCCGTGTGCACCAACGAAGTTCAACTGTTGAACGAGGATCATAGCCAAGTTCAGTGAAAATGTCTGTTGCACCAACAACGTTCAATGATAAGTATCGGTCAAATGGTGGATGAACTTGGTTTTAGCTTGAACGGCCGAATTTGGGGGGTTTAAATTTCGTTGATCCAAGTCAGTCTGTTTACATGTAATAATGTCTTTATATTTTTCCACTAATGAAATTACAATTTTCGTGATCGGAGAAATTTTCTGCTCGTGGTTTCATTATTTTTTCCTAGATATAATGTACATCAATAAAATGAAATAAATGTTCTGAAATTTTAGGAATACAGTTCTTTTTTAATTTTCAGGTAAAGTCTGTTAACTAGCACAAAGAAATAAGGAGGATATGTAGCTAGAAAACCTGCGAGGCTGTAGCTTTACAATAGAGAACCAATTAGAAATAAACTAGTACTGTGCGTTTTTTTTTTTTTTTTTGACAAAATCAGCTCAGCATTTTCGACAAGGTATTTTCTAAACAATTTTCCAGTAAAGGTTAACTTTAGAAGGGCATAAAAGTTATGTCTATAAATACAGTATTTTCTTGTCAAAATTCCATGCAAACAGCGTAAAACTTATCCAGTTATTCCTAGAGTGTCATCAACCAATTGCGTACAATTGTATAAGACACATAGAAACTTAGCTACTATAGGAAAGCCACACGTCTCAGGACCACGCACCAAACTTCGCAAGCTACTCATTATAAGCTATTTTTGAACCTATTATGGTTTACGCCAAGGTGAAGCTGCTGGGCTATATTGGAGGTGCGTACGTAGTGAAGAGGCAAATTTGCGATGGTAGGTATACGTGTAAGCAAATTAAGCGTTCACTCCAGCACACAGTTCTACCAAATAGAAAATTTATAGGTAAAAAACTACATGAAATACTTTTCATGAAGGAATAAAAGTATGAGTATAAGTAATTACCATCTATCACAGCATATTGATGTTAATTATTATTGAAAAAGAAATTATTGTATGTGTAATTGTGCTCTTCCATTGTCCTCGTTTATGTGTATACCCCGTCGCTGACGCGCCTGCTCGAGTGATGAACAAATTAATACAAAAAATACCAATCTGTAATAGGTGGTCAGTACAAGCTAGTTTTGCATTATTATTGCATAATTATGAACAATACGTTTTAGCGCTGTTTCTATAATCACAGATTACTTACATGTGCAACGAAAGTATTTTGAGAAATTGCACCGCAAATCAGGAGGGTGATATTTTCCACAGTGGTCTTTCCTTATGCACACACCACCATCGCTAATGTGCCTGCTTTCGCGGACAAAATCACGAGCGATCCCTCAAATTTTGCCCTGCTTCGAATGGAAATAAATACAAACTTGGGATGTTTTGGCCATTTAGGACAAATTCGTGCGTAGTTTTTGCACTTATTGTATTTATAACATATAAGTTTGCGAGCATATTATAAATGTGTGCGCAGCTGGTGGACAGGTGAGAAACTAAAAATGCAGAAGTCATTAGATCATAAATGGAAAAAATAAATGGTAGCGCTCCTCAACTTTACCTACTCTAACTAGGAATTGTAGGCAAACGTCAACAGGGAAAAGAATGTAAAAGGCATTAGAGTAACGTTTTCACGATGAAATATGAAAAATTGTTGAATCAATTTTCCCCATCAGTGGATTCCAGAAGTTTTTTTTTATTTTCTACTGGTGGCGAATTTTAATATACTGGGGAAAAATGTACTAGGAATCCACATTGAGGATGATAGGATGGTTCATGTGCCGTTAAGGGGGTCCAAAACTACACTGGACCCCCTTAAGCTAACCTGACCTAAGCTAACCTAACCTAATATAACGTTATATTATTTAATCAAACTAAAATCAATAGAAAGAAATAGTGTCAAAGACACTAGAACCCCTTAACGGAACATTGACCGATAGGATATGGTCATGAGGGAATTTCATGGTGCTCGCGGAGAAGTTCCCTCCGGTCAATTCATGAAATCACCACTGGTCCATATATATTCACATTATATTTGTCCTTTGTTAGAAGTTTAGTGTAATCTTTATGGTGCAGTTTTACTATACGTATCTACAGTATAAGTAGTAGTAGGAAAGAGTCAGAAGCCCCACAGTGTTAGTTGGTTTCTGTTCTCGACATAAAATGGAAAAATTAAAAGCTTGTCCATATTTCTCTATACATTTTGGACCTCTAACTCTTTCCTACTACTACTAGTACTTCTACTTATACTATGGATTCGTATAGTAAAACTACACGCTACAATCTAATCTAAAATCTACTACCAATATTGCAACACCAAGTATTACTCGCTTATTTTATTACAGGTATAATTTATTAGTCCATTCTTTGATTATGTTGAGTCAAGATGCACACAATCTCGAGAGTCGAGAACCCCGGCAAGCGGTATGCTTTCTTGATTTGTTACTTTGTTAAACGAAGGTTAGAGACAAAAGATGACAACCAATCAGAGTCGATTTTACAAATTGACCGAAGTTTACTTAAATGAGGTTTACTGAACTTCGATTTTCAATGGTGCAACGAAAGTCCGGGAACCACGTTTAGACTTGGAAGTTTAATGTTGAACGCGTTTAAGTGAACGTTCGTTTAAACTTCGTTGCTGCACACGGCTGTGGATCTTACAAATTGACCGAAGTTCACTTAAACTAGGTTTACTGAACTTTGGTTTTCAATGGTGCAACGAAAGTCCGGGAACTACGTTTAAGGTTGGTTTAAAGGGACAAGTTTAGTCGATAGATGGCACTACAATCTCTGTATTTCTCCCATATATTTTTTATCTTTTACGAAAATACACGATTTCTCTTATGAATTTCAACCTACAGACTACAAATTTTTAGAAAAGGAACTTCATAATCTATCAAAGATAATAATCCGTGCCCATTCTTTATTTAGAATTTTCTTCATTGTTGAAATGGATATCCAAAGCTTTAACAATGGAACTGTTTCAACAATGCAGAAAATTCTAAATAAAAAATCGGCACGGATTGTTCCCTTTAATAGGTTATGAAGTTCCTTCTCTAAAAATTTGAAGTCTCTAGGTTGAAATTTATAAAGGAAATTGTAAATTTTCGTGAAAGGTAAAAATACATGGGAGAGATACGAAGACTGTAGTGACATCTATCGGCAAAACTTTTCCCTTTACACTAACCTTAAACTTGAGAGTTTAATGTTGAACGCGTTTAAGTGAACGCTCGTTTAAACTTCGTAGGTGCACACGGCTGTAAGTCCAACTACAGAGGGATCTACAAAGACAGATGCGGCCTCGGATCAATCGCGTCACAGATAGATAATTCAGCATAAACAAGAACACCAAAAATTATACCAATCATAGGATAACACACAATAATTCAATGAATAACAACAACAACGATTTCAAATAATTCTTATTACAATAAAATAGAACTTGATTTAGGAAAAACCAAATATGTAACAATAACATAATTCTCTCTTTCCTTCGTTGCCTGGTAAAGTAACATTCAATCAACGACGTGAGCAAAATAATCAGGGGTCGAAAAATAGCCAATATTTTTGTCCTATTCAGTAATATTTAATGCTATAATGCAAAACCACACTAATTTCATTAATTTAATTAATAGATAATCTATCAATCTTAACTAGCTCAAAGTAAGAGAGGAGAGAAATATTCCTTTAAATTAATCTCAAATCTTCCAATCAAAAGCCTCCCGCAGTCGACAATTTGACAACGACAAAAATTTATGGGGGGAATTCCTAATATCGAGGGCAATTAATAACAAAAATTAATTAACAAGCATGGTATTCTAATTCATCAGGCAAAGTTCGGTGGCCGTGCCCCAACCACATCGCCCGCCTACAATAATTAATTATTTTCCTTAATTTCAAAAATATCAAATTCTGGTCCGGATCAAGATCAGTCTGTCTTAAGACAACCAATAACTGAAAATAAAGTACTAATCATTAACCAGTGTATACATCGGGTTTCAACCCATTCACCAAAATTTTCTTGCTGAATTATCGATCTCTCTCAAATCGTTAATATCACGGTTCGTCTAAATGGTCCTAATCAGAATTGAAGACAAAACACGACCCACAAACAGAAAAACAGACAAGGGACAACCAAATTAATTATATTTAAGTAGCAAATCACCTTTTGTAAATCTTCCTTCTCTCAATTTACCTTTGTTTGCCCCAGCATTGGTCAGCATGTCGAATGTGTCCGTAACAAGGATAATCGTGCTTTGTGCAATATTAATAGAATGAATCAAAGTGACCATTACTTAGGTCGGAAAAATGGCAATAATGTAACACAGACACAATGTAACTCATCCGCTGCACCAGTTAACTCTCTTTGTTCAAAAATGATGAGTATCTCGATACAAATTTCGCACTCAAACTGAAACGCATTGACCAAACTTAGGTCTAATTTCATTCAGTGGGATATCTACCACCACTATCACACAAATACCTCACATTGACATTCCACCATTCAACAACTCACCCAAAAAATACAATTGCATTTTCTCAAAATGAGAAAGGCACTCATTAGACCAATACTTAGGTCAACTGGACGTATTCATGGAACACTGAACATCACTATCATGTGACTCTAAACAACGGAAATTAATTATTAATTTATTAAGCTCGGCCAGAAGGCAGAAAATTTGTTACTGTGCACGGATTCAATATTTCGATTTTCAATTTAGAGATACTCAGAAACACTCCTCGTTTTAACTTCCTAGTTTCTAACATTTCCATTCACACTCACTCATACGGTCAAAAACCCAAAAAA
Organism: Thermobia domestica; assembly: GCF_964235325.1. Lineage (NCBI taxonomy): Eukaryota > Metazoa > Arthropoda > Insecta > Zygentoma > Lepismatidae > Thermobia > Thermobia domestica. Next base: position 65,831,082 of record NC_137467.1, read on the forward strand.
AACATAGCTTCACTCAATTCCTTCATTTTCTTAACTTAAAAATTCCATCGCAATAACACTGCACAACTCACACTTTTATTCTTGTTTTAAGTCACAAATAGTACTATATTACACTACTGAAGATTGCCAGAAGAACAAAACCAAGCCAAATAGAATCAAAGCCAAGACTCATTCTCCGTCTTCGATGTAAAAAATGAAATGAAATCTTTGAGTTTTACGCCCGACGGTTATGCCGGTTAGGCGAAAGGAGACGGTGATGATGAGTAATGAATGAAATGATGGAATGAAGAAAGTGGGAGGAAATGGGAGAACCCCGAGAAAACCCACGCACACGGTGTTTGTCCACCACAAAGTTCACTTGGCGGGGGCTGGGATCGAACCCGGGACCCCTAACACCAGAGGTGAACGCTCTACCATTGAGCCACCGCGGCCCCGTCTTCGATGTAGAATCAACGGCAATGCGACAATCGACGAGGCACATCCACCTTCGATAAGAATTCAAGGAAAGTTCACGTCCCAGAAGGACGTGAGTTTCCTCGAAAGACAAACGGCGCCACAGTCGAGATAAAGCACACCTCCAGCTGTTCAAGCGACCTTGAGTAGCCTACAACCAAAAGAATTCATTTCTCTCTCTCTCTCGTTTTTTTTTACAATCAGAGGAAATTACTTTAAAAAAAAAAAAGAAATCACTATCTCAGAAAGTTACACAAGATTATACACTTATCAAGTATGAATGGAATTAACATTTTTTTCTTCTTTTCCCAAAGATAGTAACGGGTTCGTTACAACTTACCCCTACTCCTAATACTACTTATACTATGGATCCGTATAATAAAACTGCACGAAATAATCAATTTTTCAACTATTATTTATTATTTTGAGTGCTCAGCCAAAAGAAAACCTGCATGGAATTTTATAAATTAAAAAAAAAAAAAAAAAAAAAAGCAGGCATTTGTACCGAATTGAGAAGTCACTCTCATACGGACAAGGGTAAGAGTGCACTTTATGCCGAACATTCATTGAAACCGATTCACCTGAACCGATTCCTCGGAACACTTCAAAGATCAGTTCCCAAAAATAATTTCATGAATCGAAGCAATCGAAAAGTAAATTCTGCAGAAGTTTTGCAGACCACCTAATAAGCAATCGTAATCTAACTTCACCAGCAAACTAAGATATATCATAACAATGATAATAGATTACGATTGCTAACCAAATGATTTACTACACTCACCAAGAATTTACTATTCAATTACTACGTACAAGGGCAATATCTTTTAGAACTGACGCTAAAGTCTTCCGAGAAATCAATTCAGGTTTAACGGTGACTATCAATTTTGAGATCTAAATGGGGGGCTATCGCCCCCCAGACCCCCCGCTCAAGAACTGCTAAAGAAAACATCGAAAACCACAATAAATAATAAAACCACTACTATAAATCTAACGTAATACAGAAAAATTAACAGCAAAAAAATAAAGTAACACTCACCACCAATTATAAATCAATCCAGCATGAAGAAAAATGCCAAACCCACGTACCAACAATCAGTAATAATCAGGATGTACATGCTTAGAAATAATTTTTAAAAGAGAATCAGCACTGAGAGTTCTCACAACACTCTCTCAAAAATATCTCATTAGTTTCACGGCAAATATCACCGACTATCCACCTTTGACTACGGCGCATTCGACCGACAGTAAATTTGCGTCTACCGAACAAACTCTTTTCAATGTTAAATCGATCCACACAATATTCCGAAACGATACGAATTCACTTCAGTATCACAAACATGTTTAAGCAAAAAAAAAAAAAAATAAAATAAAATAAAATAAAATAAAATAAAATAATATCAGAACAACCAAACTCGCAAAACGGTCTGTTCAAGTTCTGGACAATACTACAAGAACAAACCGACATCGAAATTAACTTCAGTTGGCACACTTCACTACCTTCTCTTTCCTTCACCAAAGTAACACATATTCTTCTTCTTCTTCTGCGGTTGCAACTTGCCTTGGCGAAAATCGCTCTCCCGGCAATTATAGAAGGTATGATTAAAAGAAAAAGATGAGGAAGTGAGATGAATCTTTAGATGATGCTTATAAAATGCTAAATAACTTAGATCTTTGTAAATAAAGATAATAGGCAGTAAGAACAGGTAGGGTTAAGGTGAAAATAAACGAATCTACATTAAAAGAGCCAGAACCGTGAAATTTTTGAAGAATAGAGAGAAATGGCGGGCGATATTGTTGATAGAGAAGGCAAGAGAAAATGAGATGATCGATAGAGCCAGTATCGAGACCACAGTTACAAAGTGGAGTAGTACGATTTCGGAGAAGATATAAGCGTTGGGGAGTAGGCCTATACACAATGTGAAGTATGTTGCGAAGCAGAAAATGGAGGTAGGAGGGAGAGAAAGGATGTTGAATGAACCAAGATGGAGAGCGGAGAGAGCAAGGATGGTACCAGTACCAACGTGCCTTTGTACAGGAGGCATTATAAGCAGTCCAGCGTTGATAATGAAGAGTAATAAGTCGTGGAAAAAGGTCAATAGGCGAGACTGAAAGATCTATGGGAGTGCCGTGCAGGGCTCCAAGAGAATTCCCGAGGATGTTTACCTGACCTTTGGACCAAATTAAGCAAGTAGTATAGTTGAGGGAAGTCCGACGGTATAAAAGAAAACGGATTTCATCAAGAATCCAGGAGGATTTTGAAGTCCAGGGGGGAGATTGTAAGGATTGGAGGAGAGATTTAGAATCAGTGGCGATACAGATAGATGTATACTGATGCTGAAGAGAATGAAGAAGAGTCGCAAACAAGGCATAAGCTTCAGTGAGAAAGGTAGAGACATAATGGGGCAGTTGAAAGCTGAAACATTGTTGAAGAGAGGAATCGTAGAAGACTGATCCCAAATGCACGTCCTGGCCAGAACCACCGGAGTACAAATGAACAGTGTCCTGAGGGAGAGGAGGAATGGATGAGGAAAAGCTATGTTGGTAAGATGCGGGAGGGAAAAGCTGGGTGGAAGGGTATTGGGGAAAAATGATAGAAAAAAATTGGGAAAAAACTGGATAGTCATGCAAGTAGCAAGGGAGAGGATACGTGCGCTGGATGTGTAGTAGATGTGGTGGAAGATCTAGGTAACTGGAGTATATGAAAGGGAGAGATGCGAGATATGGAGAACGTTTGCGGCCTGTATGAAGATGTCGAAGTAGAGTGAGTTTAGGGAGGAGAGAGGATCGTGTAAATTGGAAACGTTGAAGACAGAATTTGTCTGAGAGGTGTTTCAAGTGAATTGCTAAAGGTGGAACTCGGGTCTCAGAATAAAGCGCAGTGGCAGCAGTGGTGGAAGGGAGGCTAAGAGTACGGCAGAGAATAGTATATTGAAGAGACTGGAATTTTTGAAAGACTCTAGAAGATGGAGATCGAAAGAAACCACCATACGTTAAAATAGGTAAGTAAACCTGTTTATATAAAAGGAGGAGAACACGAAAATCTGTAGACCAAGTAGAAGTGGAAATAGAACGAATTAAACGTAAGAAGGATGATGTTTTTTGATGTAGAAGATGATAATGGGGGGTCCAACGTAAAGAAGAGTCTAAAACGATTCCAAGGTATTTAACAGAAGGACGGCGAGGAAGAGTAATACCGGTGAAAGTAAGGGAGGGTAGGGCGGGAGAGCATTTGCGAGTAAAGACTAGAAAGGAAGTTTTGTTTTTAAGCCATGTGTAGAACCCCAGGTTGAGAAAGTGGCGAGAGCTGAAATGAGTTGAGGTATAGCTAGTTGAGGGGAGGGAGAAGTAATATAGAAGGCTAAATCATCACAATAGGAAAGAACCCGTACAGTGTTACTGGTTTGGCGAAGAATCGGGGCCAGAAAGAGATTGAACAAAAGAGGAGAAAATCAGAACCTTCAGGAAGACCTTGGGAAGTGGTGCGACCTTCAGAGAGTTGGGAACCGAGGCGAAGATACAAGATACGTTGAACCAGAAGGTTGTAAATGATGCGGAGATATTTCGAAGGGATGCCTTGTTGCCAAAGTATATCTATGAGATCATAAAGGGAACAGTCATAAGCCTGAGAAAGGTCAATAAATACGGCAAAAACAAACTGGGAAAAAGCAAGCCAAATATCAGAGATAAGAACAGACAGACAGTCAAAAACACTGGAACCAAGTCGACAACCGTATTGTTGTTTGTAAAATAAAAGGTGGTGTTCACAGAATCATTGGAGGCGTTGTTTCAGGAGATGTTCGAAGACCTTTAAAAGACATGAGGAGAGGTCAATAGGGCGATAATGTTCAGTGATACCTGGTTGTTTTGTGGGTATGAGAATGGGAATAATAACATAATCTTTCCACGGAGGGGGAATGCGTTCAGAAAACCATCCAGTGTTATATAAGGTGAGTAGGAAGTTCTGGTACAGTGGAGGAATATGTTGTAGGTGGCGGTAATGTATGCCGTCTTTGCCAGATGAAGAGTTGGGTAGACGGGATAAGATGGGAGAAAGTTCAGACATAGTGAAAGGAAGATGGATAGGAGTTGATGGTTCTGGAGAATATAGAAGAGAAAGCCAGAGAGGAGGGAAGAGACATGTGGATGGTGCTAACTGGGAATGGAATTGATGGAGCCAGGGAGAGGAAATAGATTCACCAGAGGGAGGACGACATGTCTTGTTACGAAGGGACCGGTAAAATTTCCAAATGGAGGATAAAGAGGAACCATAACGTAGGTTGGAACAAAATTGGCGCCAGGAATTACGACGGGTTTGTTGGAGAATACGGGTCGTAGTGGCTTGGGTTTGTTGATATACCAGGAAATCGGAATAGGAGCGAGTGGCGAGGTATGTTTTAAGGGCTTGACGCCGTCGGAAAATCCATTACTGACATTCCCTAGTCCACCATTTAGGATAAGGAGAATGGACAATAGAGGAACGAATGGAGGGAGAGGAATCAGGGTGGGAGTGTGATACTGCCTGGGAAAGGCGAGAACAGAAAGCAGTGTGAAGATGGAGAGGATCACTAGACGAGGGAGGGGGAGAGAAATGGTCAAAGCAGGAAGAATAAAGGGACCAATCAAGGTTAGTAGAATATGGGCGACCTATAGAGGAGGAGGATGGAAAGGGAGGAGAAGTAGAGTTATGTAAAATGATGGGGAAGTGATCACTGCCGTAGGGGTCGTAAGAAACAGTCCATATAAGGTGGCTAGAGTAAGCTGGAGAACAAAAGGTGAGATCAGGTGCGGTAGGAAGTTCACGGGGACGGGGAAGACGCGTAGGAGTGCCAGTATTCAGAAGAGTACATGGTAAGGTGGGAAGTAGGCGATACAGGGCAGAGCCAGCGGGGTTGGAAAAAGGAGCCCCCCAGAACGGGTGATTACAATTTACGTCACCACCTACAATCCAGGGAGGGGTAAGGAAATTAAAAAGATACAGCCAGAGATGATCAGGAAGGTGAACGTGAGGAGGAATGTAGAGGTTAACCAGGGTGAGAGAGTGAACGGTGACCATTTGACATTGAACTTCTGGGTATTGGATAGGAGGAGCGTGTAGAACGTAAGGTAAAGAATTATGAATGCCGAGAGAGAGTCCCCCTCGACCGTCTGGGCGAACATCATTAAGCCAATGGTAGAAAGGGGTGTTAAAACGGTAGGAATCTGTAAGCCAAGTTTCTTGGAGTAAGAGAAAAGAAGGGTGGAATAGAGATATGAGGTGATGTAAGGCATACATTTTACTGCGAGAACTCCTCATGTTCCATTGTAAGAGAGTAGAAAAGCAGGAACCAGATGATTTTATAGTGAATGTGATTGTAATAGCTTGAGTATGGTGATGCAAGATTTATAGTTGGGAGGAGAAAATTTGTTGCGATTTTTCTAAAATTGAAAGGATAGAAGAAACAGCGGAGGAAAAAAAGGTATAGGATCTGCCGCATTTGACGGTTTCTGAAAAGCTGTGACAGTACTGGGAAGGGGAGAAAATCCTAAAGGGGATCGGTCAGTTGGAAGAGGTGGGGGACGCGCAGAAAAAGAAGGCGAAGAGTGAGGACTAAGAGAGCGCTTTTTTCTAACACCGGAAGGAGAGGAAGGAGAATGAGAAGTGGAAGGCCGAAAAATAACAGCTGAATATGAAAAGAAAGCGGAGGTAGGGATACGGGACGGAGTAAAGCTAGAATTGGCAAGAGAGGACGAAGTAGAATGGGGAAGTGGATCTCCCTTTAAGGAGCGTTGTGCAGGGGTCGTGGTTAAATAGCGTCGTTTGGCATCGGTATAGGATAGATGTTCTGTAGTCATCAGAGTATTAATTTGAATTTGTATAAGGCGTTCAGGACACTGAGGGAAGGTAGCCACGTGGTCACCAGCACAGTGCTTGCATTGGGGAGGTGCAGAGCAGGAGGAAGAGGGGTGGCCGGGTAGGCCGCACCTAATACAAGATTGTTTACCACGGCTAACACATGTTCAACTACCAAATTCAAACATACAGCATGATCACTCATTAGTACATAACAACCAATCGGCGACGTCAACACAACCAACCAACCACAGCACAAGAGACTATATCACTGACACCAAGCGCAAAAACACCAAAACAACATTCTCAACAGAAGGAATAAAAACAACCATTAAGCACCTGTTCCAGTGACTGATTCTGTTTCTCCAATGCCACTTTCAGTGACAAAATCACTTGTTCGGCATAAACTGCACTCTAGCCCGGACAAGAGAGAGAATTCTTTTCCAAATGTTCAGCAGCTCACAAAAAACGTTCAATATTTAATTCACACGGCATTCGCTATTCCTGTATGGTTAAAACATATGCACTTACTCACTTTAACCCCAGAGAGATAAACTGAACTAAATTATTTTATGATTGTTATACTTACCGACTTCTTTCTTTCTTCTTCAAAATATTAGTGTTGAAGGAGTACCTCCGACTTACAGGACCACACTCTGTCGAAAAATAAACTGGAGCTCGAGATGGGCTATCCTATAAAGACGCAATATTGCCTCGCTCGAACCCTTCTTGTTGTTAGTTATCTAGAATTCAAGTAGCGCGCAGGGCAGGGCTGCCAACTAAGTACCTGGTAATTAGTGTGCATGATGGTCCAAATTATGATATTTCTAGGGTATTATGGTACGCTCCAAAAATCAAGCGTGATAAACAGTAATTCTCATTGCGCCCCCCCCCCATTTGTTTATTTGTCAATTGGAAAGCTACATATTTCGAGTTCTATTATTATTAATAATATTAATAATAATAATAATAATAACATATGACAATACCATGAACGTCGTTTCTCTTACCTATTGGTACAATAACATCTGAACAAAATAAATTGTGTCAAGTTATGATGCACTAGACTACATTGTGCACTAAAATTAGGATAACTATAATACTCACTGACAGAACTCGAGATATAGTTCAAATCTCTTTATTCAAGGTTCAAATGCAAGGACGAAATTAGTAGCTAATGTTTCATATATAGTGCTACACCGTCTTGTACGGAAGAAGCACTATATTCATTACATACAAGACTATCAGTTTTATCATGCTACATTACGAGAAACCTAAAAGTAAAACGCTAAAATGCACACAGATTTTTTGTGATTTCACAGAAACGTTAATTTCGCATACAATTTAACCCTTTTAAGTTTTTTCGGTCGTTTTCGACCGATATTGTAGTGTCTTAAAGATTCGATTAAAAGAGAACTAAGAATGCTATTTAGTTCCGTTTTTTTTTTCTCAAGAGGAGGCATTCAAGAAAGGCTTGGAAGGGTCTATACGCTTCCGAGCGTCAGAACATAGGAGGGTATGACCAGGCCCATGCTGGGTCACTAACGAGGGCGGTGGACAAGCCTACCAAAAGGGCGCCCATACAAACGTGAATCTCTTCTCTCTCTCTCTCTCTCTATATATATATATATATATATATATATATATATTATATATATATATATATATATATATATATAAAGTGTAATTTACTTAATATACTAAACGTCAGGAGGTGATTCCTGACACCGGAGATAAAACGAAAAGTATAGAAAGTATAGACCAAGTTGAATGTAGAAATACCTCTGAGCTATGAAAACCTAAAGATTGTCGAGAAAATGCAACAGCAGCCATACTCAAGAGCAAAATGTCGGATCGAAATTCTGCAAAAGGGAATGCCCATTATTTTTAGTCGTAAATTCTATTAGTGTACAATCAGATGTAGTGTAGTGGCGGTGCAAGGGTGACTCTCAAAGAAACTGGAGTATTCCTTCGACCATTTTATCGAACGTTGAATGAGGAAAACGAACAACAATCAAGTATACCTACAAGATTTCAACAATCAAAAGTAATAGTACATCGTTCAAATTAGAACACAAAGTTCGAAAGGAAGAGAGATACACATGTGTGATTGATCTGTTTTGTCTCAGCACAGAATAAACTCTCGGAAAAAGAATTTAAATGAAAATAAGCCTTTAACGTATCACAATTATATCTTATGGACTAATGGTAACGGATGATAAACGAACGGCTTTCTGTTCAAGTTACGAGTGTGCGAAAATGGAAAAAATAACTTTGAATCAGATTAGGTTTATAACGATAGTCAGGATGCAAGGATCATGTATGATGAACGAGAGTACAAGCGATTCTTGACATGATAACAGTGATTTTCACAAATTATGTGAATACAATTTGGGCAAAAGTATGCTGCATTAAAAGGTTTCCTCTCGTAATACGTAATTCCGTGGAAGATTATAATTCCGAGCACAGAAGCAATGAAACTCGACGAAACACAAGCTGTTGCGCGTGTTACACAATTATACGAAGAAATAGAGAACTACCGATTTATTCTGTTTCCTACAAAGGAGGATAAAGTGAAACACTCAGAAGTACCTTGTACAGTATTTGTGCAATGCACTATGTGTGCACGAAATAGCTGTGAAGAATAACAGTTCACAGTCTGATATTGTCAACTGTTCATCGTATTGCAAAGACGACATTGGCGAAGCAAATTTTACTGCGTGCGGTCAAACACACCTGAAATTTCGAAGGTGGTTGCCGCAGCTATGTTAACTCGAGCAACAAATTCTTCGGCTGTCGTTGCTAGTGTTGCATACAAAAGGCGTTTCATAACGCCCCAAATAAGAAATCAAGGGGTGTGAGGTAGGGTGAAAGACGTGGTCATAACACAGGTCAATCTCTCCAAATCCAACTAACTATCTGGGAATGTTTCATTTAAGTAGGTCTCCATATACCTGTCAAAATATGCAGGTGCACTGTCATGCTGGAATCACATCTGCTGTCTTATATTCAAGGGCACATGTTCTAACAATTTTTTGAGAACAATACGCAAAAATAAATGATACGTACTCCCACACAGGCGGGCCGACAATAAATAAGGTCCTATCCTACCACAAAATTATCCATCATACTGCACCGCGCGCTCACACTTCACTAGAGTTGCATGTAGATTTTTATGCCTTATACATGGCTACTGCTAGTTTCAGGACGGTCTCTGATCATTCCCAGTACGCTGTCTTCAAATTCAACTGTCCACATGGTGCGATTTTCTTCGACTTCACGTATGGGAAATTGAAGAGACCCTATCTCCCGAATGCGAATATCGAGGGATGGAAAAAATACAGGGAAAGTTACTCTCTTATCAGAGTGACGGTTACGATATAAACGCCTTGCCTCTGGAATATTTCCCCTTGCCTTTCCATAAATGAGTTGCATATCTGCCAGCTCGTGGACAGGGTAATTTGCCATTACGCAAATACAGATTAACAAAATTAATTTTACTTAAACACCAACGTCTACAGTTTTACACGACCGTGTATATCTGGACACAACACTCTGCCGTTGTACGCAACACTTCCTATCCTGTTATACAGCAAATACACACGTAACATCAGAGCATCGGACTCTGCATATCACTCACAAGGTGTGTCAGATGCCTACTATAACACAGCCACGCTAATTTATGCCATTTCACATCAAAACTGCAATACAGCCTTCCGCGAAACACTCTTAAGTGGCACAGAGGGACGATAATTCCATAAGTGCTGCTACGTCTATGCAAAAGTGCCACTTTCTCTTTCCTTCGTGTAGGTATTTCATCCACCTCCAAAGTACATAGATTACGTCGAAAAAAATATTTTCCACCATTTGTTGCATGTGCTTAGAAACAATTTTCTTCTAAAAATTGTTCCACCAGTGACACAATCAAAATGTAAGTAGGCTACACTACGACACTATTTTGGTACACTCACAATAGGTATGTAGTTTTTCGTAGCACAGGATTAAGGGGTGTTTTCCCAACTCCAAGACTGGGGTAAAGCCCCTCAAAAATATCCCTGGAAGAAGATTTACCTAACGGATAAATTAAGTACACTGTTCCAGCGCATTTCTTTGTATCATTATGCAACATATACAATTTCTGATGTTTCGTCCATTTTTGTTGCTTCTGTGCACAGAAGTACCATATTCCACGGAATTATATATTACGAGGATGCAATCCTTTAATGCTGCTTACCTTCGCTCCACACGATCTGGAGAATCCCTTGTACACTCATAGATCACATACGATCTTTGCATGTTATGTTTCTTTATATGCCGTCTGACTGTCCTATGCACAGTCATTTTAAACCTAATCTGCATCAAAGTTATTTTTTCCATTTACACACACTCGTAAGTTGGTCAGAAAGTCGTTCATTTATCATCCGTTATCAATAGCCTAGAAAATATAACTGTGATACGTTAAAGACTTCTTTTCGTTTATATTATTCCCCCGAGAGTATATTCAGTGCTTAGATGAAATAGATCAATCACACATGCGTATCTCTCTCTCTTTGGAATTCCAAGTGTTCTCATTTGAACGATGTATTATTACTTTTGATTGCTGAAATCTTGTACTTGGTTGTTGTTCATTGCCCTCATTCAATGTTTGATAAAATAGTCGAAGGAATACTCCAGTCTCTTTGGGAGGCACTCTTGCGTCGCCAATGCACTATATTCGAATCATCCGAATCTACACTAATGGGATGTATAACTATAAATAATGGACATTCTCTTGTCCTGTGAAATTCGCTGACAATTTTTGCTATTTTGACCATCTGCTGCATGTTATTTTAAGTAACTTCTGAATTTTATAGGAATTTGTAGGGAAATAGGTTCAGAAACTCACTAGTAAAAAGAAAATATGATAAACCACAATATATAACCTAATGTTTCTTTCTTTGCGTATTATTTCAAACCTCAGACTCTACACATTTAAATCTAATCTAATGCTCACATACTAAGTTTATATACCACAGTCATTGTACCGCTCGTTTCAGTGTGCTTGTTTTCCAGCTGTAAAAGTTTTACTTCAATCCAGGGTACTAGCTATGTTGAATATTTTTCAACATTTTATATCTCATCATGATGGGGACTGTACCAACACTTACTTGAAAAGCTTATGTAGGCTCAAAACAGAACATACCTAACACCAAAATTGAAAATGACACCCATTTACAGGAAATAGGAATATACACTCATAATAATTCATGTTGACTTGGAGTGTTCCATTAAAGCATTTCTCAAACTTTGTGGTGTGTGGTTACTATCAATCCTTCCCAGGTAAACGTTAACTTAAGGTATATCACAACAAAATATTAAATAACAATGAATACCTGACATTTAAATAATTTATTTCACGAACGACCCAATCGTTTTACTGTACTCGTTCGTGGCTAAAGGTTAGCGTACACGCTTTTGGCGTGGAAGACCCGGGATCGCTTCCCGGTGGGAGCTCATGTGGTTCAAATTCCACGTTAATCAGTACGTCTTGTCTCATGTATCTGCTGAAAGGGGCGTTAAACTCAACTCAATTTTGTATACAAATAGCATGCCCATCACTGTCAGTAGAATTTATATAATAATTGACGCAACCTGCTACTTAATAGTGTGCTGAGGGGCCGCTTTGGCTCAGTGGTAGAGCGTTCACCTCTGGTGTTTGGTGTCCCGAGTTCGATCCCAGCTCCCGCCAAGTGAACTTTGTGGTGGACAAACACCGCGTGCGTGGGTTTCCTCGGGGTTCTCCCGTTTCCTCCCACTTTCTTCATTCCACCATTTTCATTCATTACTCATCATCACCGTCTCCATTAGCCTAACAGGCATAATCGTGGGACGTAAAACTCAAAGATATCATTTAATTTAATAGTGTGTTATTTTATTGGTTTTTTACTACTACAGTTTCGAAATTAATCGATATTTGGCTGTTTTCAGTTTCGTTTAACATACAAGTTTGTTTACATTTTTCTTTGTACTTTGTGTTTAATTCTTTATAACTACGCTTTTTTTTCAGTAAAATATGTCTTATGCAATGAATACAAGAACTGTCAGTATTAAAAACATACAATTTGACGGGATCTTTACACTGAGAAAAATTGAAATTTAAAATGAAACAGATTTGTGTATTTTCTGAAGCAGTAGGTGGAAACTCTTCCGACTTAGATTGGTTCAGATCTTTGGTTTCATAAGTTGTGTATCAAATGTAGTAACTATATATATATATATATATATATATATATATATATATATATATATATATATATATATATATATATATATAAATTTAAACGCACGAATGGATTTGGTAAAACAATGTATTTAATGAGTTAAAAGTTTAAACTTTATTTGAAAAAATCTGAACCAAAATTTGGTAGTTCTCAATTAATTTTAATAAGCAGTTGGATGTTTGTACCAACATGTAGTAAAATTTAAACAAACCAGTCGTTGAAAATAGTTTAACTTTGAAAATTACCTAATCTGAGTTGAATTGGAGCATAGAGAGTTGTGAATACCTAATGCTTGGACCGAATTTGACTACTATAAGTTCGAAATTAAATAAATAAAGGTCTATCTTATGGTAAAACTTCGCGATAATATGCCAATTATCATAGCTACGCCAAATTCATGAAACAGCTCCAATCATTTGTGACAACCCTACATTTTATTATTGGCAGTTTTTTTTATGTTCCCATATAACATACACGTGCAAACCTCTTAGACACAAATTTAATATTTAGTGTATTAAATAACTATAACAATTTTAATAAAGCGTTAAATTTATCTTACTTTCCGTGATAAATTGTAGTTCCGCAAAAACAGATCCATTCGCTTGTAATGGAAAGTGCCCTATACGGCAATTGCATATGAACACAAAAGGGGGACAAAACCCTACTAATAGTAAGAGGGCATGTGATCAGATTATAGTGTAAAGCCAAAAAAGTGGGGGCAGCAATTACCTCCACGCCCCTAGTCGCCGGTGGACTGCACACTTGTTAATAATATTCCGAGTATTATGAAATAGTTCCCATCATATTTAAGTGAATTTTAAGACATTGTCGTGGAATGATTTTAGTAGTATTTAATTATATCTATACGCTTTTATTTAAATCACTTCACTTCAGATTTACAATTACTTTTATATTTTCATTAACTGTTAGTCATCCAACGATGCGTTCAAACGTAGAATATTCACTAATAATTATTACATTCGTCAACAACTTAAACTAATTTGTTTACAATTAACTAAAAGATTTTTTTAAAAAGATACCAAATTTGTTATATTTAATTTGAACATGTGGTTTGGTCCAGTCATTTGTATCAATCATTTTTTAATTTAGTCGATCAAAAGTGTCTCCTTACTGTGTCCAGGGTGTCTAGCAGTCGGGAAATCGGGAATTTGTCGGGAATTTGCGATAGAAGTCGGGGAAAATGGAATTCTACGTTTGAAACAATATTATTGTGCTTCTTTGCCTACCTGGCAAAGAATTCTAGATTTACTAGAATTAAATTCCACATGTTGGAAATGATGTTGACGCTTGTCGGAGTTACTCCGATAACCTCGCGTTCCTAAATACATCGCAATCCATCTCAACCGTGTTTCTGCTTTCTAGCGGTAACGTGGTACGCGTTGCATCGCGTGGTGTATATCGCGTACACTTGATTTTCTGCGACATATGAGGCGCGCGGTTTGTCTTCTGCTCTGGTGCTGGGGGAAGAAGAGTGGTGAGTGAGTGGCTATAAATAAATATACAATTGTCAGCCATATTTGTTGACAGCAGACAGGTTTTTGCGTTTCGAGAGTAGCGGGTGGTTAACCGGGCATTGCATCGTACCATGCGTATATAATATTTTGTATAAATTAAATGTTGGATTGATTTCCACGTACAGATAAGTTTACCTGGGCAATATATTCCCTGGGCAATATATTTCGTAAATAATTCAACACTTTAAAGGCTAGTTGTTTTAGTGTAACGGCAAACCACATTCCATTTCTTACTTTGCCGTGAAATACAGGCATGTCAATTTTGAGTATTCAACATTCCTGCCATCATAAATAAGTTTATTTCATTAACTATTACAACAGCAAAAAAAAAAAAAAAAAAAAAAAAAAAAAATGGACTTAAAGAAAATTTTCCTAACAGAAGACAGTAAGTACTATGTTTGAAATGTTCTGCTCAAAATAAACATTTACTTTATTGTGTACCTCATTTTCTTAAAATTTAAAAAGAAGTTATTAGAATGTAGGAACTTGAACGAATACACAAAGTTAGGCAAGATTTTACTTTGTGCAGAGCAGTAAGTGTAACGTTAAGAATTATAGTATATTTTTAATTATGAGAGCAAAAGTGTTACAAAATATCATGCCTCGTATCATAAGTAACTTTAATATTTCCAAAGGCCATTGTTGTTGTAGGCGATACTAACCTAACCTAACTTAGTTCTTTAGTGACGTTACAATATAACTTTCAAAACAATCAATGTTTTAAGTGGCGGTTATAAGCTAACTAACGTTGCAAACCTGTGTTTTCTGGCGGTTTCAGGCTGTCTAACATGGTATACAGGTGTTTTCACAGCTCTTCTTTCATAGGGTACATAACTAAACCTGACTTAATTAACTTTAAATAATGTAACGTAGGCCAACCACGTAAAAATTTGGACAAAAAAACTAGCAAAGTTTGGTCGAAACGTTTGGTAAACAGTTTGAAGTAAGTTTAATTTACGTTAGGTTAGCGTTTATTTACGTAATCGTCGATTAGGCCACGAACTAGCTTAGCATCGAACACACTCGTGTAGTCTTGCCATGAGTTATCTTTTGTGTTTTGAGAGTCTGACGCACATCATGCCGTCATCGAATTTTCAAGAAAGTTGGAAAGATAAATTTCCCTAGGTGAAAGGAAGGAAGGCGAATTTAACTGCAGAATGTGTGTGGTGTTATACCACATTTTCGTTTGGCACCATGGGACGTACTGCTCTTACCAGTCATTCAAAGAGCAAGAAGCATCAAAACCTTGCAGCAACTCAACAGAAGACTTTCGCAATGACATATCATTTCCCAACAAAACCTAAAGAAATTTCAGGCGTTCTTGCGTCTTTATTAAATATATATCAACCTGGCACCACCACACGAACAGTCAGAACACAGTATTTCAGTTCTATTTTTATGGATCATAGTACAGCTTACAGATCTATTACAAGGTTTGCAGAATGTATTGCAGTCGCTTGATACATCTAAGCTTTTGCAAGTTTCAATAGATGGGCCAAACGTAAATTGGGCAGTTGTTAATTCTAATGATAGAGGAACGTTGTGCCTTCCTTGGTGCAGACGCTCCGCAGCTCCTTGAACTTGGCTCGTGTGGTCCTCACGTTGTTCACGGAGGTTTTAAGACTGGTATACAAAAAACTGGATGGGATTTGATTTCTTTTCTTAGAGCCTTGTATAACTTGTACGAAATGGTACCAGCAAGGTGTGCCCAGCATTTTGAAATAACAGGTTTGTCATTGTTTCCACTTCCTTTTTGCCATAGTCGTTAGGTAGAAAATGCAAAGGTAGCCAAGCAAAGCCAAGAAATATTACCGCATGTGAGAAAGTATGTTGAAACTGTTCATGGAACAGACAAAGAACCCAACTGTAACAGTTTCAGAATAGTACCTAGAAATTTGAACGACAAGTTGCTCTATGCAAAATTAGCGTTTTTTCAATCTCTTGCTGAGGAGTGTGAGCCTTTCCTGACTGAATATCAGTCAGACACTCCTATGACTCCATTTTTGCATGGTGGCCTTACTCAGTTATTAAAAGTATTGATGTCTCGCTTCGTTAAAAAATAAATAATGGACAGGTAGAGTATCAATGCTATTGATGTTATGGAGAAAAATGAAAACTTATATATTAATTTAATTCGTATCAAGGAAATTGACCTTGGGTATGCAACTTGGTCAGCACTGAGGAGATGTACAGTGAAAAGGAAATGTTGTGTTTCCGAAGGCAAGTACGTGAATGTTATCAACATTTAGTGTCCAAGCTGCAGGAGAGGTCCCCGCTAAAATATTCCCTTACAAAAGCGCTGGCGTTTCTTCATCCCTTAACCGTTGGTCATTCACAAGAAGAAGCTGTTAAACAAATCAGAGCAACGTTCGAAATTTTAGTGCATAGTAATATTGTCTCAGCGTCTGATGCAGAAAAGGCAGACAGAGAATGCAATGCTTTAGTAGATCAGACACATGTGCGGGAAAAAATGGAGTACAAAAGAAATGAACACAGACTTGATGACTTCTGGATGAGTGTGTTATCACCAAATGATGTATATCTGTGCAAAATAGTACAGATATGCCTAATTCTTTCCCACAGTGATGCAGCATTAGAAAGGGGTTTTACAGTAAACAGGGAAATATTAGTTGAAAATTTGTCAGAGGATTCTTTAGTGCCGCAGCGTGTAGTGGAAGATGCTATCAATGAGGCTAGTGGCATACAAGTCCTTCCTATCCCAGAGAGATGATTCCATCAATGAAAAACGCATGCGCGAGATTCAAGAAAGCCGAAGAACACCGCAGAAAAGTGATGCCAGAAAAAGATCGCAGGGCCGCTGAAAAAAGGAGAGTAGTACAGAGACGAAAGGAACTTGAATCAAAGAAACAGAAAATCGTAAATCAGTTGACAGAAGAGGTTGCTACCGTAGAGGAGATCAAAAAATTGCATGATTCGATTGTTTCATTGCATATATGAAGGAGACATTCTATGATCAGGTATGAACTTGCACACTTTTTTTCATCACATTCAACCTTTCCTAATTTTACGAAAACATTTTTTTAGGATGAGTCGAGAAAAATTTGGAAATGGTCGGGAAAAGTGGAAAAAATCGGGAATTGCAGAGAGAAATTTGCTAGACACCCTGTGTGTCAGAAGGTTTTCAGTACACTGAATGTTGTAAATTTATTATATCTTATACACTAACATGAAAGGCGGACAGAGGGCGTATTGTGAAATTATATACTGAGAACAAATGTATGTGGCGTACGTAAAAACGTAGGTTACATATGTAAATCCTGTAATTTTTGGACTTAACGTACAGCAAACCTTTAACTGAAAAAAGTATATTTTATACATACTTTCCGTATAAGTGTTTGGAATAAACGTACTTTCTGTACCAAAGAGAAATTGTATATAGGTGGTCAGGATCTCATATACAGATATACGTATATAACATATAGCTGGCGTATGTAACATACGTATACCTATGCGATATATGGAAGACTGATAGATGTCAGACATTCTGCAATGGCATAATGTAACATCTATGGGCAGTGCGTATGTAGCATATGGATAACGTATGCTTTGTAGGAAACATAAGGATTCCTTATATTTACACAATATACCGTTGTCCGCGTCACGGATTTTTCTCAGTGTATTAATGAGAATTTGTGTCCGATGAGGGGAAATATTAGAAGTTCGAAACATCTTCAATATATGTAGATATTTACAACAATGAGGAATATCACAGTCGAATCGATAAATGTCAGTAAACTAGATAAATGTTTAGAAGGGGGATGAAAAGCAAAGCCGTAGCTAGAGATTTCGACGCCCGGGGCGAAGCAGAATTCAGCGCCCCTACACTCACCTTAACGAACTTTCTTTCTTTTTTTTTTTTTTTTTTTACAAACAAGAGAAACAGTTGTTGTTTTCCAGCGTTGAATTTTTATGAGGCTGCTTGGACAGACTATTGCAACAACCAAACACCAACTTGTGTTTGTCTCTTCACTCCTCTCATTTTTATACTTTTATTCTCACTGTCCTGATGAAAACGATTGGGTAGAAAAACGTGATTAACAAGCGAAATTCGTCATCATCAAAACGCCGAATACGTACGTATTTAAGACTTTTAACGTTTCTGATTTTGAAGCGCTCCTGCGTACACTGTAAGTCTTTACTTGGCAGCATGTATGTCACATCGTCATTAAGAAATCATATATAATAGCTTTTTTAAGTAATAAATAAATACTTGAGACTCTTATTGATACGTTTGGGTTGCGAGCGTAGCGAGAAAGAAATTTTTTAACAAATCTATTTCTTTCCATACGAACAACAATATTGCTTTAATAGGACGGCAATACTTTTTTGGGGCGACGCTTCATTTATTCATTTCCAGTACTTCATTTTTCTTGCTCGTTTAACGCCCTCGTGCTATCAGCGCCCGGGTCAAGCGCGCCGCTCGCCCCCCACCGTAGCTAGGGCTCTCATAAGAACTATTGTAAATATACAACAATCTATTCTATAGTTGCTAAACGGATAAGAGATAACACAAGCACTTATATATTTAAAAATTAGTTGTATTTGAGATATTTTTTTTATCTTAAAAAGACTCCCAAGTAACTTATTATTATAAGCGAATGTACAATCCAATGTAATGTAGCATGGTGTATTAATATCGTCACTGTCAGAACAAGTGCTGTGCTTGAAAGATCGGGAAAGAAAATAGAAGAGGGAATTAGTTGTCGCCTTTCATATTAGTAAAGTACAACATAAGATTTATATTTTTTCATTTGGTTATGTTATACTGCAGATCAAGTGCTGATTCGTTTTCTATATATTAAATTTTAATTACTCCAGGTATGCTTTTGTAACTTATAAATAACTTGTCAAGTCACGCTTCAAATTTAAAACTTCGTTTGTTTGTACTTGGAGGCGGTTGACTTTCCTTCTTTTTCTTGACCCTTTCATTAAGGACTAGATTCTACAAAAGCAGCAGATGGGCTGAGCATATATTGCCCAATAGCAGTGCGTAAATTAGGTTGTGTATATTTGTAGGGGGATAAAATAGCTCGTAACAGGTGATAATTGGTTGCTTTGTGAGGGATCCATGTTTAAGTTCGATGCTTTCTGAAGGGATTAAAACAAAATAGAAAGAAATTCCGCTCCGGGATTCGCACCCTGCCCTAAAGACATGAGTGGCACAAGCTGGGGGTAGGCCCTGGTTCTGTGAGATACGTTACGCCACAGATGGTGGATTTATTTACTGGAGAAATCTTAACAAATTAGTGAGAAAATGCTTTCCCAAAATCATCCAGTTAGCTTTTGTTTTTCTTTCTTTTTTTTAAAAAAAACTGTCTAATGTAACTTTGCTAGAACATTGTATGGGATTTCACATTCCGATACTTAAAGGAAATAAAAACGTACTCCTACATTTGAATATCACTACCTAGTTCAACACTTCCTATTCTTTTTTTTCTTTCTTTTTATTCGTTTCCTTACTAGCATAATGTTTATAGGACCTGTACTTAAAAGCATGGTTTTAGATAAATCCGTCCTGCTCAAACAACTTGAGCAAACTGGAAAACGACCGCGTGCTCAAAGAACAGGCAAGAGGAGGATCGAGAAATGACCGCTTCTTTATCTTCTCCTTTTACGCGCCTATTTTTCCGCTAGGTGGGGGGCCGCTGTGGCTCAGTGGTAGAGCGTTCACCTCTGGTGCTTGGAGTCCCGGGTTCGATCCCAGCCCCCGCCAAGTGAACTTTGTGGTGGACACACACCGTGTGCGTGGGTTTTCTCGGGGTTCTCCCGTTTCCTCCCACTTTCTTCATTCTACCATTTTCATTCATTACTCATCATCACCGTCTCCTTTAGCCTAACCGGCATAACCGTGGGACGTAAAACTCAAAGATTTCATTTCATTTTCCGCTAGGTGTGTGGGTCACTTTACGGGCCAAAATTCACGATATCACTTTACGGACTGAAATTACGCGCCTAAAATACGCTAGTGTATATGGGCCTTTTGGCCTTTTCTTCGTAAAATTTATCTGTTTGAAGATGAATATTGAATTATTTCTAAATAGTTATATTTATTACCATTGTAATATATGTATTTTTCAACTATATAAAACGTGCATTAGAAATATTTTACTGTTGAAATGTAGTCTACAAGCACGTACAGAAATACTAAATATTATGTATTATGTTATTTATAATGTTCGAACCTGTAATGTGATCTTGAGCGACAGATGACTGATAAACAGAATAAAGTACTTCTAGACTACTTCCACGTCCAAAAAGTGCTTGATAATAAATTAGATTGTAAAGACTGAAGATAAAAGCTTATCAGCAATACAGTAGATTAGAGCCAATGCAAAGCATTTTATTATGGTCTGATGAATTAGTAAATATATTTTCCAATTACTACAAACGCTGCTCTCCCCCTCTCGTCAGCGGCTAATGCGTGTGCTTTTGAGGAACACAGTCCCGGGTTCGAGTTCCAGTGAGAGAACAAAGGTAATTTTACAATCATTCACTTTCATTTAATCAGTCATATCTTGGACGTTAAACTAAAAATTGTTTGGCACTGAAGCCTGTAATGCCAGCTACAGCTCCATAAAATGGATCTCCTCTTTTACTTCACTACGCGGGCATTGCTTTACGGAATCGCTTTTAAACGCCGAGACAAGAGAAACAGAAATAATTCAAATATCGATATAGAAAAGAGATCCAATGGTTTTCTTAGTTGCAGAAATTATAGACTGAATGGCAAGTGATCGTATTGAAGAAATTAGTTAACATGGAGACGTACACATGGAAATCCATGAGGAGAAAGAGACCGAATAAGTAAACTGATGTCTTTATACTATATTTCGCTGTAAATTAGGCCTACCCGGGACATCACGTGTAGAAAAGAAAAAGCTGAAACCCGTGCAGTACTCTGCCCCGCGATATTGTGGGAAAGAATACGTATTTTAAAAGATATTTTTCAGTTTTATAGTCCTTTCTTTTTACTCAAAAATAAGTAGTTTAAGAAAACAATGTAAGGAAATTTCGTATGAGATTTTACGAACTGCAATTTCTCGTGAGTATCTTCTTCGATCACTTAAAAATTTTCGAGATGCTTGCAACAAAACTAGAATTTATGCTTATAAAAAGCGGCTCAAATAATGGGTACCTTTGACGATCTACTGAGAACATCAAATCAAGTCTCCACAATACAACGATATATTCTTGTTATAATGGTATTGTTAATCTGTACCTATTTTGTCAATACATGATCAGACGCGCAAGAATAAAACATATAGCCTATATATAGTTAAAAGAAAAAAACATTATTATTGACATGACATGTTGTCATGGTAAAGACTAATATCTACAATATACACGAAATGGATGGCCGTTGATCTATAGTGTATGTATAAACAGAAAAATAAAATAGACGTTAGTTGGTACGTATAATGTTATGACTTATTGATCTGAAGTTGATATGTTTATTATAATAACCTGGCGATTTAAATATATATAAACGAATTAGGGCTAAAGTGATTTTTTTTTTATTCGCTTTATCTGGTGCCGTAAAACCGGGACCTTACCTCAAAGTTCTGAAAACAAGGACGAGGTATATTTGCAAACGTATATCCTTTTTATGAATTTCACCGTTTTAAGAAGCGGAAAGAAAATACAAAGGATTAGAGATATGCAGAATCCTGACGTAATGGATGTACCGAGTACTTTAGTAGAAAACACACCTGAATATGGCCAGGCTAATCTTGTTAGTACGATTAGCCAACTGCTAACTGATAAGCTGGAACAAATGCAAAAGGCGAATCAACAAATACAAAAATCGAACGATGAAAAGATAGAACAAATACAAAAATCGAACGATGAAAAGATAGAACAAATACAAAAATCGAACGATGAAAAGATGGAACAGATGCAAAAATGGATAGAACAAATACAAAAATCGAGTGATGAAAAGTTCGAACAATTATTGACTCAACACAAATCTCTTGCAGGTAGAGTTCAGGGTATCCATGAAAATTTCGATCGGCTACAGCATAATTTGAGAGAAGATTTACATGTACTGACTGATGAGGTTACAATCAAAATCACCAACGCTGTAACGCGTGAAATAGATAACCGGTTCCAGCAATTCTGCGACAAATGGGAATGCAGGCAAGATCAGTTAACCCTGGAAACTGAATCAATAAAGAAAGTCGTCGAAGTCATGGAATCTACTACAAACCAACAAAAGAATCAAATAGCGAATATCACTGCCCGGGTCGACTCACATAGTATACAGATAACTAACTTACAAGAGGAAGTCAGATTATTACAAGAAAGGGAAGGAAACCACAATAATCCTGTGTATAAGGAAGTTTTGGATGTTCCCAATCAACAGGAAATATCGTATCATTGCCCGAGAACTCCATTAATGGAAACCGACAGATCATCTTCCTTTAAAGGTTGCACTAATGATGATTTAGCTACGGAAAACCTCAGAAGACGTTTCCAAGATCGTGATCGCAAAAGGAAGAATGAAATAAATAAGCGTGAAAGGAGTATAGACCATTACCAACGTCAACGAAACCGCAACGATAGCAAAATAAATGTCAAGGTCAGCGAAATCAAGGCCATGACAAAATTCAGCGGTAAGTGTGACGAAACCGGAAGCTCGTTCTTAGAAAAAATTGAAGCAGAGTGTGAAATTATGGGGATAGCTCAATCTAAATTTATGAAGTTGTTACCACATCTGTTACTTCCTTCTTGTTCCTTGTGGTTTAAAGCTATTCGCGACCATATAAAATCCTACGAAGAATTCAAACGGGCCCTGTTGGCTAATTACGAAAATGATTTCTTGTTAGCTAACCGCGATGCGATGGTGCGAACTCGACACTGTTTACCTCGGGTCGATAAATCCCTTACGGATTTTACAATCAATGCATATAATGAACTCAAACTCGTCAATCCGTTTCAGCCCGAATCCAGAATAATCGCTTCCGTACGCATTTTATTGCCGTATAAATTACAACAGATTCTGTTGTCAGCTCAATGCGTAAACTTCAATCATCTCATAATCTTAGTTCAGAACTTTGAGAATCAATTCCCGAACCCTAGCGGAAGTAACCGTAATCCGTCTAATCCGATTCCCGTCAGAAACCTGAATATAACTAATGAGAATACCGAAAATCTTCGCAGCGATGAGAGATTACGTGACAATACTGGCATTGGAATTAGTGAAAAGTTTGTTATGCGTACTGGAACTGGAGCTAATGAAAGATTCGATACCAGCGGTAGAAATGGAACGAATTATGGTAATCCAAGGAACAGTTGGGCGAACAGAAGAAACTTTCGTGGAAGACGCAATTACGGTAACAATGTGATGCATGCCAGTGTGACTCAAAACAGATTTAATTGGAGATCTCGAGATGGCAGGAACTGTCGAAATAGGACCGAAGCAATAAATGAAACAGGAAATGGATCAAGAGAGAATCAAGATTGCGGTGTTCAATGCACCCTAATGGATTCGTTTGTTAACCCTAATTTAAACTGAAACCTGCTGATATGGTTGGGGTTAATCCCATATCAGCTGAAGATTCTCGTAATCGTTCATCCCGAGATTCATCTAATAATTTATTTGAGAATGATGGTAATTTATTTATGGATAACTGTAATGATAAATATGAACTAGATTTAAATAGACGTTGCTTATATCAGTATTTACCCATTGCAAATTGTTGTTGGCAAACCGATGACGACATTGATGATTCATATGATGATGATAATGATTTTGTATTTTTGAAATCGTTCTGTACGGCGAGAATTCCTGTGAAGGTTAATGGAATTTCTCTAAATGCTTTAATTGATACTGGAGCCAACGCATCGCTGTTGTTCTTTTCACTTTGGAATAGGATTGCTAAGGAATATTCTAATCCTAGATTGGAAAAGCTTGAAAATTTGATACTCTTTGATTATACTGGAAAACATAAAAAGCGAGTCATGTGTAAAACTCATATTGTTCTGTCTGTGAAAGATCGTGATATTAATCTTCCCATTCGAGTGATAAATGAATTGAATGAAAATCTTTTAATTGGTCTTGATTTTATAACACAATTCCGTGTAATTTTAAACTTTGAGAATCAAACATTTACTTTACCTGGATTACCTGACAGCGTAACACAAAAATTAATTTCTTGTATAGATGAAAGCTCGTTACAATGCAGTGTGATATATAATTTTGTTGACGAAGGTGAGGAAACTTATCCGTTCGACCTTTATGTTCAAAAGATTTTACATGATTTGGAAATTAAAGATCAAGATATAACTTCTGAATTTGTACAAATTTTGTATAAACATCGAAAGGTATTTTCTAATCGTCCTGGTTGTTGCAAAGATTTCCTCTATTCACTTGAGGTACACAACAAAAACCCTATTGTTACTAAACCGTATATAATTCCTTACAGATTCAGGGAAAATGTAAGGAAACAAATCTCAGAGATGTTGCGTGACGGGATAATTAGCCCGTCCCAAAGTGTTCACTTGAATCCCATTCACGTAGTACCAAAAAAGGATGGACGTCTGAGAATAGTTTTAGATATGCGTAAATTGAACACGTGCATAAAGCTACAACAAGTTAGATATCCTCCTGTTGAGGAAATTTTGAGCACTTTGCAAGGGAACGTTATTTTTGGTAATCTCGATTTGGTCATGGCGTATAACCAAATTCTCTTGGATAAGGAATCTCGACCTTACACGGCCTTTTCCTTCGAAGGACATCTATACGAATATAACCGAGTAGTTTTTGGTTTGATCAATGGAAGTGCGGCATTAGCATCATGCTTAAATCAAGTCGTGGGTCAAGACCTGAGGAGTAACGTTATAGTATATGCTGATGATATTTTAATTATGGGAAAAGATTACCGAGATTACTTGAAATATCTAGATATTGTGCTAAAACGCTTGGAATTGTCTGGGTTCACTTTAAATCTAGAAAAATCAAAATTTTTCAAAACTTCGATAGAATTCCTTGGTTACCAGATTGATTCAGAAGGATTGTGTTTCAGTGAGTCCAAGGTTCAGGCCATCAGCGATTTACCTCCGCCAACCAATGTAAAACAAACACGCCAAATTTTAGGATTATTCAATTGGTTTCGAAAATCGATTCCCCGTTTTGCTGAAATTGCACAACCTTTGTTCTCTATCGCAAAAAAGGGAATGCCTTGGCAGTGGGGCGAGTTACAAGAACGAAGTTTCAACCAACTGAAGGATAGTATAATGCGTAATATTCGTTTAAATCACCCAAATTATAATGTGCCTTTTTTGTGTAGTGTGATGGTCCTCTAGCGGGGATATCTGGAATTTTTTGGCAACCTAATCCTACAATAGAAAATCCCGCTGTCATACATTGTGTAAGTCGGACTCTCAAGAAAGCAGAAAAGAGGTACACCACAACTGAAATTGAACTGCTAGCAATACGTTTTTCAATCCAGAAGTTTGCTCCGTACATTAGTGGGTGCCATTTTACGGTAATCACCGATCACAGTTCGCTACGTTATCTACGCAGTATACGAGGGTACAACAATAGATTATTAAGATGGTCGTTAGAACTCCAGTCCTTTGATTTCGAAATACAGCATGTGAAGGGGATAAATAATGGTCCCGTGGATGCTTTATCAAGAATATTCCCTGGCGAAGAACAGCGTATCTTGAGTATCAACGTTTTTAAGATTCTTCAGGACGAAATTGCTCATGTAGATGTAGAAGACCTGATAAAGAATCAAAGAGATCCTGTCACGAGAAAGGCGTATCACGACGATTTTGGGCATTTTGGTTATCGAAAGGTCTTCCATCTGATCAATAAATCCTTTTATTGGAAATCTCTCAGAAGTACTATTAAAACATATATTAGTGATTGTGAAGAATGTATGCATATTAAACATAATAATCGTGCTGTCAATAAGCCAATGCTTTCAATACTACCTGATAAACCTCACTATTTCCTGTCTATAGATTTATATGGTCCTTTACCAAGGGCATCTTCTGGAGAATCCTACTTGCTTACCGTGATGGATATATTTTCTCGTTATGTTGTGGCCTACCCTTTGAGAAAAGCGACGTCTTCAGCCATTATATACCGTATATTGAATATATACATAACTCATTGTGGACCGGTAGAACATATTCTATGCGACAACGGTTCACAGTTTCGTAGCGACTCATTTATAAGGTCAATGACTAATGCGGGTATAAAGGTTCATTTTGTTACCCCATATCATCCTAGCAGTTTCGTGGTAGAGAATGTTCATCGCCATTTTGGGACACTTTTTAGACATTTGTGTAAAGACAAACATTCAGATTGGATAAAATATGTTACTCAAATTACCTATTTCTTAAATTATTCTATCTCCGATTCGCTCGGTGTGGCTCCGGCAAATGTACATAACGGAACCGATACAATATACTCTATTGAACATCATTTTGATATAAAATTAAGAGATTCGGAGGATTTGGAACCCTCACATTTGATAAGTATGGTTCGAACTCGTCGATCTCAGAAATTTCAACGACGCAATGAAAAGGTAAAGCAAGAACAGGAAAATAAATATCAGATCAGAACTGGCGACATGGTGTTTCTGAAGCTCCATCCGCAAAGCAATGCTAGCTTAAAGCGGATAAGTTTTGTGATGTCTATGCCGGCCCTTACCTATGTGTTAAGGAAATTAATCCTAAAGTGTTTGAATTGGTTGATGCTAAAACAGGCAAATCTATAGGATTTCGCAATATTGATGAACTAAAGGTATGGCGACCTTCGGAAATCACGAAAAACAAATGGTTGAAACTAGTTGAAACTTTAGTCAACCCTGATATGTTAACTAAATTAAACTTGGATAACAATTCTTAATTTATTTTCTTGTATGTTACGAGTTGTGTTATGAATACTTCATTTGAACTTTATATATACACAACATGTTATGATGTGATTAATTTATTTTATCTTTGCACTAATTTTAAGAGTTATGTTCATCTTTATTTTATCTTACGTGTTCAAAAGAGATTTGATTGTGTTAAATTGAAATTCATGGCATTGATCTTAAATTGAAGTTTCTAAATGTAATTATTGCCTTCTGATCTTGTTGACATTTGATATGATAACGATCTTAATTATAAATAATGTTATTTGTATACGAATGTTATCGCTCGATGTTAAAAGGAACAATTAACTAGTAACTCTGCGTAAGTCATCAGTTAGTTATAATTTTGAATAGACCCATAAACAATATATTTAATGAATCGACGTTTTTCTAATATGTGATTAGTAATAAAATAAAATGTTGTTATGAATGAATTAATATATATATGGAGAAAGAAGAGAAGAGAAGACTACTTATATTGATGTAATAATAATTAATACGAGGGCTATTCAAAAAGTGAATGTCTTGAAAATATCCAGGGTTCTTTCCTTCACTGTAATACTGTTACGGAATTCCCGTTCTGGCCGACATTTTATACAACGATATATTCTTGTTATAATGGTATTGTTAATCTGTACCTATTTTGTCAATACATGATCAGAGGCGCAATAATAAAACATATAGCCTATATATAGTTAAAAGAAAAAAACATTATTATTGACATGACATGTTGTCATGGTAAAGACTATTATCTACAATATACACGAAATGGATGGCCGTTGATCTACAGTGTATGTATAAACAGAAAAATAAAATAGACGTTAGTTGGTACGTATAATGTTATGACTTATTGATCTGAAGTTGATATGTTTATTATAATAACCTGGTGATTTAAATATATATAAACGAATTAGGGCTAAAGTGATTTTTTTTATTCGCTTTAACAAAAAGGTAGTTTGGTCGGATTTTTTTTTCAAAGTTTTGTCCTTTTTTGTTTAATTTTCTTGTCTATAATCCCTCATTCTGAATAACTATACTAAGGAAAATGAGAGATTCTGGCGAGGATACATAAAGTTATCGAGTATCTAAATAAACAATTCAGTTTTGTAAATATGTTCTAAAATTCGATTAGTATTGATTTTAAAATTCCCTTGATGCCTATGCTTGCTTTCTTGGTGCTGTTTCTGTTTTTCTTTAAAATTATATTTTATTCCATATGATTTTATATACTTGTTATAACTAGAGTGTGGATCGAGCGCAGAACAATTCGCAGTAAAAATGTGGAAAATATGCACTAATGGAAATATATATATACACAAAAAAAAATTACTTGAAATATCTGTATTTTTCAAACTACTACACAATTGAAGATAAGGATAAAAACAATAGCTTCCATGTCAAGTTAGGTTGCAAAATCTTGAATCGAATTCACAATCTCTAGTTGTTAAACATAATCTTACAAAAAGCGTTACTTTTGAACTTAAGTAAATTGCAGTGCACTACAACATATCTCTCTAAATTTGTCAGTGTAAAATATTTTCGTTCATCCGATAGTATTTCCTTGTATGATGAAAATGTACGCTCAGTACTAAAACTTGTCACTGGACAGTATTTAGATGCAGCTATGTCCTCTGGCGTGAGTACTGGTAATAGTTCTCTTGATTCACATTGTAGCACAGATTTCACTTTGCACATAAAATTCAAACCAGGGTTCTTGGAAGCTACTTTATCTACTTTTTTTTTCAACAATTTTACCAACTGATGTTGGAACGAACACAATTTCTTTATTGAAATTTTCCCAAAGGGTGAGTGCCGTACACGAAGACATTCCTGTCTCCAGCTGCGTCACAATCGAAGGGAGTCATGCAAAATGTGCATTTATAAAAGCCAATTGGCTTTGTACATTTTCTGTCTGGCATGCATCTAGCGCTTCTAAAATCTACTTTGCTTCCTTTGGATCTTGGGCTACCAGTACTTGAATTAAATCCTCATTCTGTAAAGGGGCTTTCAGAAATACTTTTTCACAGTAGACATTACATTATTTATATCTGAAAACTGTGCACGAATTTCTTCCGCAACTCAATGAAGACCATATACAGCACACGCTACATGGGTCAACTTTACATAGAACACCTGTAATGCTTTTCCTGCTTTAAGTATATATGATGTTGAATCTGTGAGGAAGGTTAAGAACTTGTCTTCTCTATCTCCAGTCGACCATAAAATTTCTGAATATGACATACACGAATTAAGAAATAATATTGGTAAAAGAAGCAAACTAAGTTCCACGAAATCGGGCCAAATAACTTAAGTTCAGAAAAGTGTTACTTTTGCCCCCCCCCCAAAAAAAAAAACAGGAAAAGTGGATATTTTTTTATTTTTTAACGAGAAAATCTGTTAATTGTATTGAAAACTAATAGCCCGCAAATCAGAAATTACATTGTTTAAAATAATTTTTGAAATAAAAAAAATGTACTTTCTTATCAAGGAGAGAAACTACAAACGAGAGTACCATCGAAAATCGTACTTACGTAATGCATCACGAACTGCTCTTGCTACAATTGAATGATTTGTTTGTTCCAAAGCTTTCGTCAAAATCAAGTGTGGTGTTCCTGTTCACCTCGACTAAGCTTTTCAACGACCACACAAATCTGTGGTTTCGTCAATAGACAGCCACACTGGAAAATCTGCGATATAATTCCTGATGCTTTGTAAAACCTGCGAAATATGTAGTTTTAAAAATATATCTTACCGTGAGCAGTTTTATTATTCTATACACTTTCACATGTATTCGTTTCTATTCCGAAACGTATGTTTGCATGTCCGAAATTAAAATGAAGATAGTTTGTTAAATAAAACTTTGACTGGCATTTTAGCATTAGCAGTACAGAAAGAACTAAGTTAAGTGAAAGTAGGAAATGAATAATAGAGAGGAAATAATTAATTCCAGGTCGTAAGCAGTGCAAAAAAGAACTTACCTCAGAATGCAGTGAACCAATATAATTCTTCCTTAGTGTTGACTCGTCTAGAGCTTTTTTTGGCGCAATACTTTGCGACAGAACTACGAAATTCAGGGTTGTTCAGCTTTATTAAAGGAATATTATCTGCGAAGAGATCTTTGCACAAGTCACCAGCAAAACTGTCTTCACTTTTTTTTCTTTCTTTCTTTGTTTACAGTTTCAATTGTTTGCTGTTTGCAGGTCTTGCTACAATTTCTTAAGTGGATGGCTGTCTTCGTATGATGAACTACTTGATATTTTTCGTCGCATGGTATCTGAAACAATACAAAATACTTATCTTCGAAATAAAATTAAAAATCTCTTAACAAGGCAAAGCTTAATTTAAAATAATAAATGTGTAACGGCTTCGGTAACTAAATATATTGGCTTCATCAGACATGTGTAATACAAGAGGGAGAGTTGCACAACATCCCAGCAACTGGGTCTGAACGCTAATTGAATGGTCAGAATGCGTTCAGCCAATCATGAAAAAAGTTTTAAAAAATAGCAACTAAAGAACATAAATTCCTTTCCCCGTCGCCAGACAAAAAAATTAGCTACAAATTAACTTTTTTTTTTAAATACCTTACCTCACTGTTCGTCGATTAACGTTCTCTGCTCTTCAGCACTCTTCCTCTTTTCTTATTTATATTATAGTTTATTAAAATATCTATAAACTCCTATATTCATACTGTTGCGATTCACCAAAAGCAAAGAGATTAACTTGAGATTAAAATATTCTAACTAACTTATCGAAATTATGATCATTTAATAGTCAAACTCTTGAGTACTACCTTAATCAACTGAAAATATCTCCAAACGATTCTGATTGTCTTTTGAGTGTCGACACTGACAGGTGAACCAGAGTTCACTCCAACTAGAAATAGAATATAAAAGTATTATATACTTACTTCCTTACAGAATATTGCTCTCCCGTTCGTTTGTAACGTAGGGTGTTCTATACTCCACTGCTTCAATAAAACAATCTTCGATGATTTATCCTTAGGCATCTTCACGCAATGCAAAGAACACTAACTCAGCGGAGTACAGACTGTTTAAGATCAAATATCTCCGTGGCGTTATACAGGCCGAAGAAGAAAACAGGGAAGGGGACGCACGTGTTCTGTGTGTCATTGAAACGAGAGAGAGTGGGGGTAGGAAGAGTAAAATAACGAACACCTGCGATTTTACTGTTAGAAACACTCCACCGACGAAACAAATATCTTTAACCCTCAAATGCATAACATGGGTCTCAAAGGCCCGCCCTTGAAGAAAGGGCATTATTTTCGTCATTTTTCAGATTTGCTTGCTAAATGTCTCTGACATCTTTCAAAATATATTCAGGACTAGCGTCTTACAAGCAATTTACTTAAATTGCCAGAAATAAGACACTTGTTGACTGTTTTTCATTTATACCCCGTTATTACATAACATGGGTCTCAGAGGCTCACTGAAGCTTTTACCCTAGTTTGTCTAGAATCTCTTAAGGAAATGTAGTATTTTCCCTTTCTTAAATTATACTTATGTAATTTTCTGCTTTAGAAGTGAATTGTATCTTAGAAGGATAAGCTCCTCTGGTTGTGGTGCATCGGTGTTACTCTCTGAAGGAGGGTACAGTAAGAATTTATGTTTCATATGTATTATTTTCTGTCATTTTCAGTTGTATATAAAATAAGGTTAGCAGTTGAGAACAAAATTATTTGTATGGATTACGAACGAGGTGAAAATAACGGAGACACTTCGGTCCGTGAGTTATCTTGTTCTTCTGCTAGAAATCCACACTATCGAGCATGTAAATCTGTGAGTCGATCTGAATCAATGAGAAAGGTGTTATGATTTGATCATAAAAGGACCAGGAACGAAAGGGTAAAAACACATCTACTGGTTCCTTTTCTATCGTTTGAACTTATTTTCTTGAATAACTGTAGAACAAAATACGTTCTGAGTGAGTGCATGACTATTGACATACAGCTTATTCCTTCTAGAGGACGATACCAATTTGTTCAATACATGCTTAGTAAATCAGCGCAGTATGGACTTGCAATATTTTGGTTGTCTGATACGAAAAATAGCTATGCATTAGACGGTATTTTGTACATGAGACAGAGGCAAATAACCCTGTAGTAAAATATTTGGCCCAAAACACTTAGTTCTTGAGTTAGTAAAACCCATCGACAATTCAGAAAGAAATGTTACTTTTGATAATTATTTTTCGTCGGTTTCTTTATCAAAGGATCTCCTTGCAAGAACTTAACAACAGTTGGAATAAAAAACAGAACAAGAATGAAGTTCAGACTGGTAATCTGAATTTGGCTTTTGTGATCATGTGACAATTGTAAGTTGTGTCCCCAAACGACACAAAAGCGTTGTTCCTCTCAGCAGAACACACAGAGACAAAATGTTATTCCAGAGATTTAGAACAAAACCGAAGATAATAATATATTACAATGACACGAAAGGAACAGTAGATAGTCTGAACCAGCTAACAAGAAACTACACCATAAAACGAAAATCAAAAAGATTATCATGTATTTTGTTTTTCAACCTGCTAGATGTAGCACGCCTAAACCCTTTCCTATGTGTACGAGACACATATGTATCTCTTTCCCAAGAATTCATGCAAGAGAAGAATTTTCCTGAAAATAAAAGCTGGCAAAAGAACTAATGTTACTCTATATGCAAGAAGAAAATAAAAATTCCAATATTCTGAAAACAACAAAAACTGCACTGGAACTCTGAGGACTCAATTCCAATCAAGACAGACTCGAACCTCTTCCGGGAAAACGAAAGAAATGCTATAAGTGTCCAGCAAGTAGAGATAGAAAAAGTAAAGTTGTGTGTGTCCACTGCAAACGAACTGTATGTAGTGAATGTAAGCACTAATATCTTAGCTTCAAAAGTAAATATTTACTGGATATATCACAACTAAAATTAAACAAGTTTTATTGTATAAGTTGATTGTAAACGTACTGTAAAATTTACCGATAGACTTTAATGAGTATGTTAACGGAAAAATATTTTGTGCTATAGTTATTAGAAAACTTTCAACCAAAATTGTTATATACTAATAAGGTTATATACTATACTAATATACTATGCTGTTATATAATAATACAGTTTGCAATATATATATATATGGCAAGAAGCAAAAGAAACAGTCATTTAGCTTTCAGCTATATTAAACTTTATAGTTCTGAAATATAATAAAAATTATAGAATAAACGAACATTTTTCATAAATTTTGAAACGCGGGCTTGAGAGACCCATGTTATGCATTTGTGTAGGAAAAATTGGCCTTGCATTAGAGGGTTAAATAGTACTCAACTTAATTATTTACTACATAATATGCATTTGTATGCGCTTACGCAGTAAATATGCATTGACACCTGAAATATGCATTTATATGTACTAGAAAACTACTTTACTTGGGTTGGTAATGCCCTGAAACAAGTTTAAAGTGCGGTTGCATATTAATTGGGGACCGGAATAGTATATGCAAAATCTGCACTGTAGTTATACCACATTAACCGAAACCCAACCTGTCATGCCTCTTAAAATCAAAAATTCAGTTGAATTTAATACCGTATGGACAATTATGTCTATTTTCTCTAAAGAGATTTTCAGCTATTAACAAATACTGTATCTTCGAAATTCTAGTGCAATAAATATAAATTATTAAAATAGATAAGAGAATTGTCTAATAAATTAGACTTCTTTTGCCTTATCATATTTGGTATTTTCAATAATTGTGATACATAATCTTTATGGAAATTTGAAGTTTTTTGAATTTCGTACAAAATTCTTACGGAATGCAAATAAGTTTCCGATTTTCACCTCTGTCATTTTTCTACTCTGCGCGCATTGTGTACCTATGGTATCTGTGTGAAAATATCTAACGCTTTACTGTAATTCGGATAGCATTTCAAATTATAAGGCCACGCTTCATTGAACATTGGTGCCAATAACAGACACTGAGCTTCAACAAGCAGAGCAATGTTTTCAAGCTCTTAGTGGCTCGCCTACTGGTGGAAAATTGTTACTCAAAAGTTGCTTGGTTATTTAATACGAGTATTTTAGGAATGATAGTATATGATAAAGTAATGACATGTGCTGGTTGTTAATTGTTAGTGCTTCCGCCTCGTCAGATATGTCTGTGCTAATCCAGGGATTCGTTTCTTTTTTCTTTTAAAATATTTCTATACAGATTTAGTATGGAGGTTTGGAAGATATCAAAGTACTAACCTATCACTGGTAAAATGATTACAAAATACAAGAGAATACGTCACTTGATTATTAGTTACTTTTAGTATTTTTAACATGCCTAGTGTCAAATTTATAAATATAATGTACTATTTTATTCTTGCTTGTTATTTCATTTTTATATTTGCTTGAAATGTATATTGTTTTCCCCAGGAATTCTATGCTTAAATCATCGAACAATAATAATAACACAGAATTAGATTTGGATGGAAATTTTCTTACCAGAAACTATTTAAAGCTATCTTCAGTTCGAACACAGAAACACAATAGAAATAGTAAAACTTGTGTTGACAAAGTAGACAAGGAATATACTGATATTGAAGTTGTGTTACATATCCTAAGTGATGTGATTAGGTGCATTTTTTGCGGTAAGAGTTTCAAAAGCATGACCGTAGTGCATAAACATTTGAAATTACATGATATTCATTTGTGTGCCGAATGTGGTGACTTCTTTGTCAATGAATGCGACCTAGAAAATCATATTTTATTCCATGCAAAGATAATCCCTTTACATGTCATTTTTGTGGTAAAGGATTCCAGAGTAGCTGCCATGGAAAAATCCATCTTAGAATGCACACTGGTGATAGACCTTTTTCTTGCCAGGAATGTAAACAAACCTTTACTCAGGAATGCTCCCTGAAGAAACACTTAACAACTCACACTGGTATAAAAGACTTTGCGTGTAAAGAATGTGGAAAGCGTTTTGCAGAGAAAGGAAATTTGAAAACTCATCTTCGTACTCACTTTGGAGTAAAGCCCTTTATTTGTAGTGAATGTGACAAATCATTTTCAGATAGGAGTGCATTTAATAGACATAAAATTATTCATAGTAAAATGAAACCATATAAATGCTCATCGTGCTCACAATCATTTGCTGACTACGCTGCTTTACTGAGGCATACAGAAACTCATCGAAACGAGAAATATATCTGTGAAGAATGTGGCGAATCATTTCCACGAAGATCACACTTCATAGTTCATTTGAGTAAGCATGAAGGGGAAAAATCTTATATATGTGAAGTTTGCAAGAAAGTGTTTGCAACGAAAGGAAGTTTATCACTTCATCTAAGCATCCATGAATCTTCATATATCTATAGTTGTGATAAATGTGGCGCACTTTTCAGGAACAAAGCCAGACTTCTGGGCATATAAAAAGACACCTGGGTGTCCATCGGACATATAAAAACGCACAGGAAATTAAAGCTTGTCCTATTTGTGAAAAAGCTCTGAAACAAAAGTCCCTCAAGCGACATATGTTAATACATAATAAAAATCGTGATTACTTTCTTTGTCAGTATTGTGGCGTAAGATATATAACTAAAGTTAAACTTAGTAATCACATAGCTCAGTCGCATATGAAATATCTTTAATTACATGAAAATACGATCTACAAAATTAATTCTTATCTGATCAAATTTGTCAGAGTAGAACGCTAAGAGACTAATGAGAAAGCAGTTAGAGATATCGATAGATCTAGATTGTATTATTTCACAAAAAAATTCATTTAATACAATAACGAAAAGTACCTCGTATAGCAATAATCCAAGTGGCCCCACCACCAGTCTTGAGTGACATAACATCCGAGGGTCTGACAAACCATGTTTCAAGAAGAAATGCCAACTGAATGGTAATTCGTTCACTTCCCATGCCACACCCAAGATAGAATTGTACAACCAGTTACGAGGGCTTCCAGAAAAGTTTTCGGTCATGAAAACGTAACTTCATTCGTAGTACCTTGAAACCCAGAAAAATATGCCATCATTCAGGTTCAAGGGTCAATATACATGTGAATTGTGAAACCTTCGCGCAAACGAGATTGAAAGTCCATAAGTTTTATTTTTGTTTGTTAAAACATAAACATTGAACATTCTAATCTGTCAAGTACTTACATGAATAAAATGTTTGAAGCCCAATAACTGTGTAATTATAAAAAAGGTGCTGCCTTACTTGAAACAAATAAGTTATTGTGATTGAAAGAATATGGTTCATGTACTAGTAAGAAAAAATATATGTTTAGGCCAACTGCCAGAAGATAATATATTTTCCGAGGGTTCTGAACCTTTTTTATAGTAGTTAAATATATAAAACGTCACCTTAAAAGATGCTGTGATAAATATATAGTGTTAAAAAAATAAAAGATATATGTTTTGAATTTTTCAACGAATTTTCAAAACTTTGAACCCCCTGCCAGCACATAAGAAATCACTCTAGAGTTTTGAAATTTCGCACAAATCCACATATAGGTACCTCGAAAGGGTCTACGATGCTATTGAAAATTTACGAAATTTTAGATTTTTACTATTTTTTACAAAATTTTTGAAACTTTAAAACCTTGCCAGAAAAGAAGATATTATCCTAAGGTTCTGAAATTTCACAGGAGTAATACATACAGGCACAACTTTTCAGCACTACCGCAAAGGGGTCCTCAAACCTTCGATTTTTCGAACACCCCCTAGTCCACATGAATTACTCATGAGTGAGCTACCACGTCTTTCACCACCCAATTTCTATATGAAGTAAAAACTCTACAAATTAACTAAGTTGATAATTAGCAAAATTTATACGGAATTTTATGTGATTGAGGACCGTTTTGTTTCACCAATGTGCATTGGGTCCGGAAGCTTCAATACGATATCTTCGAATGCAATGGAAAATAACTCATCGTTTTCTGCAATTATAAATGAAATTAAATGAACTCTTTTAAGTTTTACGTCCCAGGCTTATGCCGACTAGGCTAAGAAAGACGGTGGTGATGCGAAATGAAATGGTGGAATAAAGAAAGCGGGAGAAAACGGGAGACCCTGGAGGAAACACACCCACACGTTCAATTATAAATGTATCCGTTTTCATCATCATCAAATATTTAACTCCATATTCATCACCCATATTTCGTTCAATTTTTGCCATAAAATAGGTTTTACATTTCATTGCTACAATTTTCACTACCGCATAATCGCCAGTAGGAATAGAAAGATGTCCATTATCTGTGGAAATCTGATATTCCAAATCATCTGCCATGATTTATTCAAGCGGACAAATTTCATTATTCCTACAATCTTCCAATTCAAACCTTATATCAACTTCGCTGCTAGAAACAAAAAACAGGTTTCGTTTTCCTTATTTTGTTTAATGTGTTTAGGCTCTTGTTTGGTGCGTTTCGGCTTAAGAGACTTCGCTTCCATTCTTTTTCTTCTCTGATGTGTCTGTGATAATTCCTGAGCGGGCTTTTCCGCTGACCATTCGATGACGGTCTACAATCTTCGATACTAAGATGTGGTCTTACGAATTCAGGTGTCACTCTTACACCAACAGATGGAGATGTTGAAGGGTTTCCAATATCAATGCGTCTTTGTGGTAGACCTTCTGGATAATCATTTTATTCCTTAATATTGATTTCAGATGAAGATTCTTGTTTCAGCTTGATTTTTCACAGAATTCCTCTCATTACTGTTTAAGCTGTTACCCCTGGAATTCCAACTGACACAAATCCATTATCTTGAAATATATTATTTGAGTTCAAGGACAAAATTCACGTTAATTTAAAGCCTCTTAGTATATTCTTTCAAGTAAATGTCAATTCGTACGCCGTACTCAATTGACCCACAACATCATAAATAGTTACATGTTTTCCTGCATTAGAGGAACAATTCATCCAGTCAGCTACTACTTTGTAATAAGACGTCTTGAGAGGACCAGTTGCAACCAGTGGCTGTAGCTTACGCGATGTATGGGGTGGTAGTGTTAGAATAATTATACCTGCTTCTTTGGCTCTGTCGGTGAGACGAAAGGAAATGCAACTATCGTGATTGTCTAGTATTAAGAGATGTCGATCGCGAGAAGATCTCGCATATATAAGGAAATGCTCAAACCGTTGAAGAAACACTTCTTCATTTGAGAAACCATTGTGAGTTGCCGCACCAGATGAACCAACAGGAGCCCCTCTTACCATCGTATCTTCAACGTATCCTAAGAAATACAAAGAAGGGAAGACTCCTATTGCTAACACCGTTAACTGATGCAGTCATAGTAATGTTGATACCTCTTTCCGCCTAGGCGATAGATCCAACTTGTTTCACACTCTTTGGAGCAAATACTTTTGGTGGATTGTGCACACCAGATAAACCTGCCTCATCCGCATTCCAGATTTCTTATTGGTCAAACTTGTACTTTTGAAGAGCTTCTGTCTATTTTTTTTTTAAACCGCAACTGCAGTTCTGTTAAATCCGAAAGTGCGTGATAGACGTTGCCTTCAGTTTTTCTCAACGATATATTAGTATGGTGTCTTCTAAACGTACGCATACATCATTCTACAGCCATTTTATTTGTTTAACACATGGGGACATTCTTATTGTTTCTTAGAGTGAACTTGAAAATATCTCTCATTCCCACTTTTCTCAAACCATGTTTCAGTCGAGCTGCTTGTATGAGATAATTCACTGAGTTTTCTCTTCTTTGAAAAATACTTTATGTACGTCGTAATTGGGATTGTAATGAAACTCTGCATTAGAGTTTTTAAATTTACGTACATAACGAGCAGACTTCGACACTTTGGGCCTTACGCAGAGTCGTTTTGACGTATGATTACCTCCGTCCGACTGCTACAGGAAACATATAGTAGTCGAACTCTTTAGTATGTCACTAACCACACGTCAGAATCACTTTGCATAAGGCCCTTTATGTTTAAATGCAGCATGCCTTACAGATTCTTCATGAGACAACACTTCTTGAACAGCTCTTTCCATACATTCATTTGTTGGAATTGATCTCTTTACACCACCTTTGCTACGATGCATTCTTTTATGCTGAAACAAAGCAACGCAAACTCATGTAATTTAAGAATCACTGTAACTATTAGTCTAACATTTTAACATAATTTCCTCAAAACTTAATTTCTGCATACCTATATCCGTGAAATTTGTGGTCCGCTTGAAACTTACCACCTTAATAGGAATTTTCTAGCGTGGGTTTTTGTGTGAATTATGTTCCTGGCCTCAAGATGTCATGTTATATTAAGTGTATTCATTATTTTCCTAGTTTTGTTTTTACATATAGGCCTATACATGTAATACTGTCCCCTGATACATCAAATTATCACGTCCCTTGATACAACAACTGTTTCATTTCTAAACAGAAAAGTTTTATAAATATTAAAGAAGTTAATTTTAAATTACTTGAGTGTTAAATTAGTAAATGGATATCTTTCTAGTTTTTCTTCACCACTTCAACTTCTGCTGAGTATGATAGAAAGATTAGGATACAGAAAGTCGATTAGGTCTTCCCTCGAAGAGGTATCGCCGCCATGTGCAATTGATTCAGTGTAGCCAAATGACACTTCCAATGATGACTTTAATAAAACGTGAAAAAAACAAATTCAGGACCCCTATAGGTATGATGTCCCCTGGTACGTACTGTCCCTTGGTAGAGCAACTTCCCCTATATGTCGAAAAATTTGTTCATAAGGATTTTATCTCATACGTAGTGTACAACACATGGTTGGCACATCATTGCATCTCAAAATAAGTTCTAAAAGCCAAAACTCTTCAAATATGTCTGTTTCAATCCTTTTCTGACATAAGCTGCCTTATTCAGAGTCCTTTTGACGTATGACTACCGTCATACTGTACTAAGGACCGACTACTACAGGAAACGTGTTAGTCGAACTCTTTAGTACGGTACTAATCACGCGTCAGAACAACTCTGAATAAGGCCCAAGGATTTTACCACACATACCTGTACCTTTCGAATTATTACAAACTTTTCAATGAGGTTCAAAAATCTGTTTAAGAAAGTAAAGACATAAATTAAACCATCCAAAATATTACGCCCTTTTGTTGCGATACAAGTAGTATGACAAATGTTTTCCATACAGTGTTACTGTTGTTCTATATAAGGAAGTACAGAGTAAGCTTCATATGATAGCATATGCATCCGCAGATCTATGTCTCTCTAGGGTAGAAGGGAATAATGTTCAACGTAGAAAGGAATAATGTTCAACTTGGGGGTTTAGCTGTTGTGTCTGAAATATGCAAGTTTCACAAACTTCTTATTAACAAACAATTCAAAATACCGATTCTCGAAGGAATATTGCAGTCAACTTCATACTATGTGATACTCAAATACTATAGAAAACTTATTTGATTGAAAACAGTGTTTTATTTTGAAACAGCCAAGTGTCAGTTCTCTTGCAAAGTTGTTTGGTTCTTCCAGGAAATCTACAGACCATGAATTTGAAGCGTCTAATACTACATTGGTTTAGTTAGAATTGTAAATATCTCCTCGTCAAAACCAAGTGACCAAACATGATGTCCGACATCAAGAATATAGTATATGACTGC
Organism: Thermobia domestica; assembly: GCF_964235325.1. Taxonomy (NCBI): domain Eukaryota; kingdom Metazoa; phylum Arthropoda; class Insecta; order Zygentoma; family Lepismatidae; genus Thermobia; species Thermobia domestica. The sequence continues at coordinate 65,871,647 of NC_137467.1, forward strand.
GCTATTTCTGTGTCTATTTACAATTCTTCTTCCTAGAAGCAGCATGCAAATGGGAAAAATCTTATAGAACCTACACACATAATTCATTTAGAATATTTAGTCATTTGCTGAACATAACTGATCTTGATTGATGCATTCACGGGATGGGTTAAGATATAGGTAATCGATAGTACCACTGTAGAACATATATTAAATCTTTTAAATCAACCAGCGCCCTGTTAGTTAAGTCCGTACCTTCCGCGCCTTTGGTGCGCAGGTGCACTCCCTGTAGAAGTGTCTTGAAATTTCTGAACTCATTACGGTTCAGATTTCGTTTCACACTATAGGTGAACGTCTCGTATATGAAATGAAATCCTCGAGTTTTAGTCCCACGATTATGCCGGCAAGGCTAAAGGAGACGGTGATGATGAGAAATGAATGAAATGGAGGAATGAAGAAAGTGGGACGAAACGGCAGAACCCCGAAGAAACCCACGTACACGGTGTTTGCCCACTACAGTTTACTTGGCGCGAGCGCGGATCAAACCACGGACCCCTTGCAGTGGAGGTGAATGCTCTACAACTGAATCACCGCGGCCCCCAAACGTCTCGTATAACCTCGGTGCCGAAAAAGGACACCGAAACTCCAACCCACCGAAACATTGTTAGCAATTATTTGAAGAATGAGATTTACTTCTATTATTGTTACGAAAAATGTATGTCCATTCATAAGCTAACGTTCAAGGATTGCTTTCCAAATAGAACGTCTCAACATGTATATTCCTAATTTTGGCCCGCAGAGATGGCTGTACAAGTAATCAAATTATTGTCGAAAAAAATTATGTGGTCAGCATGGAAAAGTGTAGTATTAAAAATGGGTAGAAGAATTAAATTGCAATGTGTTACATAATCTATCTAATGGAGAAAAAACATACATTCTAGTAAAATTTTGCTATGAAGTCCATGGACTTTGTAAATTCTACGTTTACGCCACCGTCATAAGAGAGGTGCCAAAGTCAAAGGAAGGTCAACCTTTACATGTAGATAAAGTTATATGGATTGAAAGAGAAAAGTACATTCTGAATTCATAAATGACATTTTTCTGAAAGATTTTAGTAATTGAATGGAAGATAGAATATATGAAGATAACTGAAATGAACAGAAAAGTAAAACCGATGGTAACTATTACAGAGTTCAAGACAAGAAAAAAATGGAATATAGAATAGTGTTAGAAGACATATAGAAGTAAGTGAAAAACCTTTGAAAGGTACGACTACCAAGAAGATATTAGCATCAGATTTTCAGGATGAATAAGGAGGCTTCCTGCAGAGGGGGATTACTAATATCTTACGACAAAATCTAATTCTGCTTAAAGAGAAAAACATATTGGGCTATAAGTCCTGAAGTTTGTATCTCTTCCTTTCATGTAAGTTGTTGAAAGAAATTATTAAATATTTATATAGATATGCATTATTTTGTATAAAATTACATGCTCCTTTCTTATAGTTGTTCTTTTTATGGCTAATAAATCAGTAGATTTTAATTGAAGTAGATATTTATTTCATGTTTAGAAGTTAAAGTATTTCCTGTTTTTCCGAAAGCCTTAAACACGGTTACAGAAAATGTGATTTTGATTTTGTATGACAGGGAACACCACATCATGCCTCACACAAGTCATATAAATTCTAACCAGGTTAGCGATTATCTACGACCTTAATTAATAATAAGTGGGCGATGTATATAAGTTCAGGTTTATAGTGAATTGCTGCGAACATGATGTTTTGTTGGGTAGATACACATCAAATGAATAGGAAACATAGGAAAATGAATAGGAATGAATGAACAATGGTACCTTGGTGATATAGAGGCCTGCCTTATCGGAAGACTAGGAGCGAAATAGTCAATTAATTGTAGGTGAGAAAAGAAATGTATCCTGTAGTGTAATTATTAGCAAGATACCAAAAGGGCCAAAACATTTGAAGGAAATTAATGCAGGTGACTCATGCCACAACCCAGCGTGAGGACTGCTATCTGGCATTAAATACCCGATGACGTAAAACCAGCACTGCATCTGCATTGAGACTTTAGAGCAGCCTCCGGGTGCCATGTTTCTTAAACTTAGGGACGGCTACACGAGGTGTCCCTGCATGAAGGCAATCCACAGAGGCGTTTCCCTCTCACCAAGATACCATCATGGCCTCTTAACATTCTGTCTAACTCATCGTGCGGGAACCCAATATGAGTGGCGTGGAGTACTCTTCATTGTTAAGTCCCGGATTAATATCGAGAGTGATTCTTTTTTTTATGTTCATCTCTTGTAATACGCTGATTGCTTGTATTTATATAGTTTTGGAATTTCCGATCTGAAATCCAAACTATCCCATCTAGAGATGGTTTGGAATCATGAAGCCTTCTGTATGAAGTTGACACCTTAAGCCAGAAATGTGTCTCGGCAACTTTACTCACTTATTCCTATATCACCCTTGAGCTGATGGGCTAAATAGTCTTGTATGTAGCTTCTGACACGGACGCCGTCATTACATTTCTGAGTGCGACACTCCAACCGAAGTTATGAAGTTTTCTTTTGAAGATAGTCTTATGTAGCTTAGCGGCGGCTAACGTTACAGTAGCTGGACCTGCGCTTGTTACTGTTATATCAATTTAGCCTCAAACTCACCTATTATGTAGTCCGAACATTAATAAATAGAGGCTTAAGCCATTATTTCTTATGGCTCCAGCCTCCATTTATTAATGTTCGTGACTGTACAACGATATTGTATATCTGATCTATAAATTACTTCCATTTCTAATTGTAGCTATTTTGGGCAACCGTGCTTAAAAGTGCACAATATGTCGTGAAGAAGAAAAATGTAGAATATGTGTTTTTGAAATAGCTTGATAAGCAGGTAATGGTAGTTGCTGTAACTAGAGATAATTATTTGTTTCGTGTTGCTATGACAACAAAGATTATTCATGAAGTTTTGAGAATAAAAAAGTTAGTTGTGCTATGCATTTGATGTGCCTAATTTTCAAGGTATGTAGTTATTAGAATTTGAAATTACATATAAAAATTAGTGCTGATTCGTGTTGACTTATCTTGTGATTCGAATTATGGGCAATATATGTAACAAACAGAATCTTCAAATAACGTTACATATTTTAGATGGTGTTTTCCGCCAAGGAACCTGGAGATTTGTGTGAAGTATAGTAAGATATCTCATAAATAACCATCAACACGGAGTACACTTTATTAAAAAGGAAAAGGAAAATTTATAGTTATATTAAAATGGATAAACCCAGAGTCGAAATTAATAACGATGAAGTGGGTGATGTTGAAACACCAGGATCGGATACATCAACGAATGTGGCTGACTTTATTAAAGTTAGGTCAATCCTTGTCACAGCAAATGAATACTAAATTTGAACAACTGACACAACAAATCAATACTAAATTTGAGCAACTGACACAGCAAACAGCAGGTGGATACTAGGATTCAGCAAATGAATAGGAAATTTGAGCAAATTACGCAGCAAATGAACACTAAGCTAGAACGAACAGATTGTACGATGGAACAAATTTTGCACAGATTTTCAATTGTACAAAGTTCGGTATAAGTGGTTGAGAATCACTTAAATGAACATAGTAATCAGATTAAAGTATTACTGGAAGAAATAAATACCATCAAGGAAAAGATTACCACCACAAATGTTAATCCTGAAGACAAATGAACCCACATTAGTTATGGAAAAAAGTGATATACGGGAAAGCTATTCTGAGAGGGATGATAGTGCTTCTAACACCAGGAAAGAAGAAAGACCACATTCATCACATCGCCGGAAAACAAGATATGTAGAATCTAATCATTTGGAACAGCCTCATAATCAGCATCATTTCAGATTTAGTGAAATAAGGTCTTTAACGAAATTTAGTGGAAGGTAAGAGCTAATACCTGCAAGTGTATTTTTGGAAAAGTTCGAAGAAGAATGTGATTTAATTGGGGTTGACAGATCCAAATTTCTTAAGATTTTACCACACGTTTTGCTACCACCGTGCTCTGTTTTGGTTCAAAGCGATCAGGGGGAGTGTACATAATTATTTAGATTTTAAGAATGCACTGCTTTCCAATTTTGAGAATGATTTGGAGTTGAAATTAATTAATCCATTCTAACAGGAATCACGAATTATAGCATCGATCCTGATATTCTTACCTTTTAGGTTGCAGCAAATACTGATTTCTGCAGAATACATTAATTTCACTTATCTAATTATGATAGTGCAAAATTTTGAAAACCAATCAATGGTGCAAAGTAATAATAATCGAGGTCAAGCCAATCATATTCCAATCCGATATATCAATGTGCGTGAAGAGTGTAGTCTTAATGTAAGAAGTAATGATAGATTTAATTATACCGGTAATAGAACCGAACCCAATTTCAAAAGAAACAGAAATAGTAATCGCACAACATTTAGAAATCAGGTAAACAGTACATCTAATTTTTCTCGAAATAGATTTCGTAACAATTTCATGGGTGGCAGAAATTCTCAAAATAGAAACCAAAGTACCGTGGAAGCAAATAATAGGCAGAACTGTACACAAGATTATGGCGTGCAATGCAACTTAACCGAATTCTTTGGTGATGTAACTTAACTAAAGTTGTGGCGTTCGTCGAAAACACATTCAATTAATTCTTGTTTAATTTCACTTTGAATACAGTTATGATTTCATTTATATTTCGTACTTTGAATTCTATACAAATAATATAAATGATGGATCGTATTCTTAATTTCAGCACGATGTGGTATGAATACGAATATTGCTTATTAAAGTTATGCTAACTACGCCTTAATAAATAAAACATGTTATATTGTATTCTAGCCCACATAAACTTTGCCGAGTCTTAATATAATAATTTCTTTATTTGTATTATTCCTGTTAATGATATTAATCAAGTCTTTTTTGTTTCACTTTGAGTATTGTTATATCCTTGTAATTCACTTCACTCATCAATATTGTGTTTTTAGAATTTTTTAATAATTATCTTAATTATGCCCAAATGGAAGAAATAAGTTATGTAATATTTCAGTATACTTTAATTTGTCTATGAGCTCCGATGATATTGAATTAAAGAATCTATTTTAGGACCTAAATAATCAGCAAAAGGATCGTATTTTGAATAAGTCCTCTTCGTCGATAATATTGTAAAATTAAAACGAAATTGTGTATTAAATGAATATAAGATTATTATTGAGACAAAATGAAATTATATATATATATATATATATATATATATATATATATATATATATATATATATATATATATATATATATATGTATGTGTGAGGGCTATTCGGAAAGTAAGATAACCACGTATGTAAGATATGTAACGGTGCAGGATTCTTTCTTCAATTATAACTAACTTAAGAAGCCCTAGTCGGGAGCCATATATACACCGATATTGTATATCTGATCTATAAATTACTTCCATTTCTAATTGTAGCTATTTTGGGCAACCGTGCTTAAAAGTGCACAATATGTTGTGAAGAAGAAAAATGTAGAATATATGTTGTTAAAATAGTTTGATAATCAGGTAACTAGTTGCCGTAACTAGAGATAATTGTGTGTTTTTTTTTTGCTATGGCAACAAAGATTATTCGTGGTTTTGAGAATAAAAAAGTTATTTCTGCTATGCATTTGATGTGTCTAATTTTCAAGGTATGCAGTCATTAGAATTTGCAATTACATATAACAATTAAAGTGCTGAATCGTGTTGACTTATCTTGTGATTCGAATTGTGGGCAATATATGTAACAAACATAATCTTTAAATAACGTTACATATAGACTTCAATGCTCGTTGACTTACCTAGAATTCACTGAACATGATAGGTGTAAATTGTCTTACAAATGACCGAATTCTTTGTAGTTCCAATTTGAATTTTATTACGGGGACATAATAAAAATGTAATAAGGTTAAAATTACAAAAATATCTAGTTATGAAAGTAACATTTTGTTATAAAAGTATCTAAAATATCTAAAGTAGTACAAAAACTTATAAAAGTATCTATAGTTATAAAGTATATAGTATATAAAGTATATTATAAAGTCTAAATAAGTTATAAAAGTATCTAAAATATCTAAAGTAGTCCAAAAAATTTGATTTTGGTAAATGCAGCGGTGAAAGTAATGAAAAAGAGTCTCAAATTTGGAGTTGCGTTTTGTGTATAAATGAAACAAAAGACAGCATAACACAGGAGTTGTTGATTCGCTGTGTTTGGGGACTTTTAAACTACATGAAGAAATTGAAACACTCCGTGAAATTGTGATGATATTAAGGGAAGATATGTGTATATTAATGAACAAAGGCCACGAGTTCCTGAAATCAACAGCGTGTAAAAGGTAACATCAAAGATATAAAAGTAACCAGACAGTGATACAAATAATTTGAAAATGTAAATGTACTCGTTCTAATCTCATTTAGCTGAAACTCTATAACAAATACTCATTATTGAGTAGTACAAGTTGCAATTGCTTGCTCGTTAAGACCAAAACTAAAAAGAAACCGAGAGAATAAAGAAAACGGCGTTATGTCAAATTGAAATATATTAAACCATTATCTTAAAACCGGTGCCTCAAAATAAACGAGCAAGTCTTGGAAACTAAGTTGGAAACGTTTCTAGGATGTGTCGCGTAACTCCGTTTCACACTGCTAGTATCATCCCCAAGTGAAGACTACCTTAGCTTTGTTTCTCTACATCGTTATGGTGACTGTGCAATGAAAGTAACTGCATGAATTACTTCTTTCAATTAACTTTCATTTTTATTACTTGTTCTTTTTCTACACTTGATATTACTCTTATATATGGGTTTCCTTCTGATTTCATCGCCCTGTAGCACAACTCGTAAAAATGCGAAACTGCGAATGGCCAAAGACGTACTTCGGCAGACATTTTTTTCAATAGAAGAGTTTTACTGATGTAACTATATGTATTCTTGCTCCAATTGCTCTCTCTCTTCTTACAGCAAAAGTAGAGTGCTCTTTTTACAAGTGAAAAGGATATCGGCATCAAGGGTAAACGAATCTTGTGTGAAACATTCCCTGTAACAGAAAAGCGTTTCAACCTATCTGCGCATTACACAAAATAATTATATGTTACGTTATACAGTTCAAGTGCAGATTCTATAGGGTTAATGAGTTATTGCACGAAGTCGATTTCTTGGGCTGGTGCAGGTAAGATCTCATGCTGAATATAGAGAATTGAAGATTGCTATGTAATTTGCAGTTTTACAGTATATGCATCAGGGATGGCTTGTCTATATGCTGTAGAGCTGCATAACTACCAGCTATTTTAGTGGAATAAATGTATTTTCAATTGAGTTGAATTATGTTTAATCAAGGTTATAATGTGTAATGATGATATTTGGTCTAACATTGTCCTGAAATTGTACTGCTGAATATGCTACTTAGCGTAGAATTACTGGAAACACCTTCTGAAACTTAATATTGCAAGAGCTGTGAACAAATTGCCCTAGATTTTTGGGGCCGTCCACATATTACGTAATGCTACTTTTTACCATTTTACCACCTCCCTCCCCTTGTCACACTTCGGAACGCAAGGCCAAACCCTTCTCCCCTTTGTTACGTAACACATAGAAGTCAAGATAGCGGAAACCGTTGTGACCCATGCAGGTAAAGCTGGTGAAGATGTTTCTAATAATGAAGAAGTAATGTGGTACGTGTAATGGAATATCAAGAAATGGAATTCAGTGCTCAATCTGTAAGAAAAAGTTTGATTTTGGTAAATGCAGCAGTGTAAGTAATGAAAAACAGTCTCAAATTTGGAGTTGCATTTTGTGTATAAACGAAACAAAAGACAGCATAACACAGGAGTTGTTGATTCGCTGTGTTTGGAGACTTAAACTACATGAAGAAATAGAAACACTCCGTAAAATTTTGATGATATTAAGGGAAGATATGTGTATATTAATGAACAAAGACCACAAGTTCCTGAAATCAACAGTGTGTAAAAGGTAACACCAACGTAATTGGAGTGACGTTGTCAGAAAGTGCACGAACACAAACAGTATTAGAAATAATCCTCCGCTACTAGTCAAGTCATCGTCCCAAGATTATCAGGAGGAACAGAGTAAACTAGTTCGTGTAGAGAAGCTCTCCGGGAACCAAAAAGTCAATCCAGTGCGCGACAAAAGAAATTTTTGTACTCAACAAGTATGTTGTAAAGTAGTGCAAGATGTAAACAATAAGTGGACTACTGAATTCATTCATAGGTATTCTGCGTTTTTAGGCAGGTCACTTTCCGCAGCTGAGAAGCTTCCATGCATCACGGTCCTCCGCTAACCTCTTCGTCTTCGCGTATGATCTTTGTTTTAATATCATCAATTAATTGTAGTCTCCTTCGCCCACTCCCTCTCTTTCCTGCCATCATACCCTCTAGGACGTCCCTCATGATACAATCTCTTCTTAGGCAATGTCCCAACCAGTTCCTGTTCCTAATAATATCTAACAGTGTTCTTTTCTCACCAACCATTTCTAACACTCTCCCATTCGTTTTCCGCTCGACCCAACTAATTATTTCCATTCTTCGCCACACCCACATTTCGAAGGCTTCCAGTCGATTTTCGTCATCTTTACGTAATGTCCACGCTTCCGCCCCATACAGTACAACAATCCACACGAAGCATTTTTCTCAACTCTTTATTCAAGGTCCCACAAAACAGACTTTTCTTCCTCCTAAAGGCTTCTTCCGCCATTCATATCCTTGCTTTTATTTCACGTTCGCATTTCATGTTATTACTAAGAATACTGCCCAGATATCGAAAACTATTCACTTGTTCTATTTTCTCCCCTCCTACTTTTATATTTGACACAGACCCTTCGTTCCAATCACCATGGCTTTTGTCTTTCTAACATTTATTTTCATCCCATATTCTTCAAAGCCCTTTCTCATTTTTTCTAACATTTTATTGATTTTCTTTTCAGATTCTGCAACAAGCGCCATATCGTCTGCAAATCTTATGCATCTAATCATTCTACCTCCTACCGAAATGCCATCATCATGTAAACTCTTTTTCACTATCTCTTCTAGATAGACATTAAATAGTGTTGGCGAGAGGCAGCATCCTTGTCGAACTCCCCTTCTAATTGCACTCTCTTCCGTCAGTTCTTCCCCTATTCTAACTGTAACGATCTCGTTACGATGAGCATTGGAGAGAGGACCAAAAGGAAGAAAAAGGATTAAAATAATCTTTATTATTGTAAATTATGCTCTTCATGAAAGAGAAGGCCTGTAACTATGTATCTTTATCCTTCTTGTGATTACTTAAAAAAAAGAAAAAGAATAAGTGAAAATGCAAGCTGTTTCTATCAGCTGAGTTTGTAGTTAAGGAGAGAGAGGGGAGGAATTCTGCTGTATTGCCTCAAGGCCGATTACGTGTTACGCGTGTCTCACCTGACGCGATGGTAGCGCCAAGTGCTTTGGTGGGTTCGCTCGTACCTTGTGACGGCGAACTGACCATGAAGTGCTAGGTGTGGGTAGATGTCTGGAATTTGTTGTGCGGAGGAGGAGAAAGGCTATGTCCTGTTCGCGTTCTATATGGTTGAAAGAGGACTTTATTTAATGGGACGTTTGATTCAAATTTCGATTCTTACCAAAGCCTTTGTTGAGTTTCATCACTGTGTGGAAGAATAATAAGAATGAGAATAGTAAGTTGTTGCTGTGCCTTTGTTTTGTGCAATTTTCTAAAAAGAAGTGCTGTGAAAGAACGGTGTTACTTCGTGATCGTGCATTGCAGATTGTACCCAATTGTGATTTCCATTGAGTGGAGTTTCTTTCCTTTGCCACTCTTTATGTTGATATCATTTTTTTTTCTCGTTTTTCTGCCGTGTTTCTGACGCACAAAAAACATATAAGATACATTTGCCTAAGTCTGGCCAAATCGCCGAGTTTCTCTATTCAAGGAAAACCCTTGTGGGAATTATTAAATTGCAGTTCTCTATTTGGTGGAATGGGAACGAAGGAAACACGTGCTTGAACTGGCAGAAAACTCCCACTTCTGACTGTGTTAGCATTCCGAAGAATTGGAAGTTGAATGCAAATCACGTAGTGCTTGTTTCTATGAGCTACTTTGGAAATTTGCTGAATGGTGGAATGGGAATGTAGACAACGTAAGTGCGTATGGGGTCTAAACCTTTGGTTTGTTCAAATAAGGTTTGTTCCCACCATCTTGAGAAGGTTTCTTATCTTCGTTTTCATGAAGTGGTTATTTAGTCAAATAGTGGAATGCGGATGTGGGCAGTCGCAAGGCAGAAAATTAGCCAACTGATTAGAGAGAGAAATATCTGTACTGGTTATATCCTTGTTGGGCCTAATTATAGAATTGATCAGAATTCAGTTCATTCAGAACTCAATTGCTATAGTTGCAAGGGAGTGTTGCAAAGTGCAGCAGTTTGCATGCTGACTGAAAAAGTGTGTTTTTCTATCTAATTGACTAAGGATAGTCAAAACGTCAATACAGCTTGATCAGATTACACAGCAACAACCAATTTATTCTCGATTCCCTTTTTCACTTAATAAGCCGACATGCAGTCTCAGGACAAACATACGAGGAGGTTACTATAGAGTTGAAAGATATGTGAGGTGAGTGTTAAACTATTTAATTATTATTTTGGTTGTCCATTGTGTGTGTTGTTTGTTTGTGGGTCGTGTATTCGCCTCCATTATAGCTCGTTATAGTCTAATACGTTTCTGATTCTTCTATAGTTATCAAGCCGCGTGATAATTCAGCATTTAACATTTTGGCTGAGAGCCGTTGTTATTATTTATTTGTCATGATTATATTTATATGAGTATTTGGTGTTACTTTGGCTTATTTCGTCTCCTGAATATTGACTACGGAGTTTATTTAGAATTTTTGATTAATTTGGAAGATTATAAACGAAGTTTAAATGCGTTAGAATAAAGGGGTGAGATACTTCGTTGTCGCATTCGATATTGAATTCTAGTTAAAGTTTTCCCTTGCTAAAACTTAAATATTTAAAATTCTGATTATTTGAATTGCATTTTGAATTCAATCCCCCCAGAATTTTGACTACTTTGAAATTACTTGTTTATGAATGGCTTATCGTTACTAGTTCTGAGGCATTATGAAGAATTAATCTCTCTCCTTAATAGAACATTAAATATAATTAAATACTTAAATCTTTGCATATTTTGTAAATTTCGAGAATTGAACATATTGACGATTATTGACTTTTCTCTAAAACTGGAAGTATTGAAATTGAGAGTGAAATTTGAAACTACAACGTACTATATTTATCGACGAAGAATTCATTGTTGCCATCGGATATCTGAAGGATCAGATATCGATTCTAAATATTTTGTTAATAATTTTTTTGTTAAGCTGAATTGTGTTTGTTGTCATTTATTAGATATAAGTATATCTGATTGTTTGTGTGGTATTATTTTGAATTATTGGATACATGCTGAATTATCTTGCATTGCCCGAATCCTACTCTGGATACAAGTTGGTGACGTCCCTTCGCGTAGATCCCTCTGTAGTTGGTTGAGGGTGTTGCTGACGGGTCAACATATCTTGCGACCTTTTATCCATGTATGTTGGGCTCTTGGCAATTGCTCTGATTTTGACGGCGAATGGGAACGCTACATAACACTTACTTGTTGGTTCATGTATAAATTTCTTATGAGTCTTCTATCTTTCCATTCCAACTTTATCTTCGTTAGAACTCCCAACAACAATTCCCAATTCACGCGGTCAAAAGCCTTTTCTAGATCAATAAATACAACATACACTTCTTTCCCTTTTACTATAGATCTTTCACCGATCGCCCTTAATAATCCAATTGCATCTCTTGTGCCCTTGCCTCTTTTGAACCCGAACTGCTCCTCCTCAACATCTTTATTTGTTCTTTCATATAACCTTCTGTTCAGTATTCGGAGCAGAATTTTAGCTGCACGAGATACGTGACTAATAGTTCTATAATCCTCACATCTCTTTGGGTTCGATTTCTTAGCCGTCGGTATCATGATCGTTTTCAGAAAGTCTTTTGGCCATTCTCCTGTTTCATATATTTCATTGCATAGTCGCAGCAATTCTTTCTTTCCTTTCTCCTATATTTTTAATGAATTCGATTGGTATGTTATCTATTTCGGTTGAATTTCCATTCCTCATCTCGGATATAGCCTTTTCATACTCATCCCGAAGAATACTAAATCCTTTATCATCCTCGCTTACTTCACATTTTCTACTTCAACATTTAGGCTACACGGTCTATCCCTACTCATATAAGTGCTCAACGTATTCTTTCCATCTTTCTATGACCTCATTTCTCTCGCTGACTACCTTCCCATTATTATTTTATACTGCCATCATAATACTCCCTTGTTTCCTCCGAAATTCCATAGATTTCACCTCCTTGTACATTTCCTTATATTTCCCAACCCTTTCTAATTCTTCTATGTCCTCGTACTTTCTTTTGTAAAACTCTTCCCTTGCTGAAGAAGAAATGAAACAAGTGGACTACAGTTAGATAAAAAATTCAACTAATAAATCTGTTAATGTCTCTGAACAGAAATTTGCTTACCAACAGTATCAAGTAAGTACCCAAAACAGATTTAGTGTATTCTGATGAGTTGAATGCTTCAGTTTAGCATTCGGATATTACAATATTAACCAAATCTCAGTGCAAGGTGCAGAGGAACAGTTTAGTTAGGTACAAGGGAACTCAAAAGAACAACTTTAGGTTAAAATCTTGTATGCCTGTTAAAACTATTATTGTAGCTGACACTCATGGTCGTGGTGTAGCTTCATATTTAAAAGAGTTAACCAATGTTACTGGGTTTATGAAACCAAATGCTAAGCTGAATGAGGTAGCAGCCTCCTATATTAAAAGTAGCAAAGAAATGACGTGCAAGGATACAATGATAGTAATTGGTGGTACTAATGTAGCAAAAAATGAAGCGGAAGATGTAACTAGAACAATGCTGAAATCCTTCCGATATTATTACATATAAATGTTATTGTAGTCACAATACATTTTCGCCACGATCTGAACAATCTGTCCTGTGTCAATTTAGCAGTAAATGATACCATTAGTAAGATTTTTAACTTATGTAAACATTTCCATAATGTAAAAGTACTGGATATTTAGAATATTCCTAGAAGTTACCATACAAAACATGGGCTACATTTGAATGGTTCAGGAAAAGAGTATTTGTTTAGTAAGTTAAAGGAAATGATAACTGCAAATGTAGCTGATAGTATAAATTCCAATACAATTCCGCTTTCATATGAAATAGATGATCTAACCAATGTGCAAACTAATGTAGACAATGTAGTACACACGTGTCGAAGATGTAAACCGTTATGATGAAAGACTCAACTATGTGGATAGGATTTGTTTAATACAAAAGACAGGTCATAGGGTATATCACAAAGCTGAAGATTGTAATAACGACGTTTTAGTGTAAGGACAAATTAGGAGTAATGTTAGTAATATGTATTATCCGGTAATAGAGCTAACTGAAAAAACAAGGTCGATACATATAAGAAACACACAGTAAATAATACCGAAATACAATGTCCAATACTACAATCAAACAGAGTTATACATCCTCCTTCTAAACCCAGTAATGGCGATTTTTATGTGTAACATTGCACAAATAGATAGTAAATAACAGAATCAGGGTGTGAATTCGAACAAATTAAAACAATTTGATCACTAAAAATCAACAAAACACGTCAATATGTGAAAATATAGATCAGCCTCCAAAGAAATACAATAATAAACTTCATACTAATAAAAATAATAACTTACACTCTTCCATCAAAATACACAAGGTTTTAATACAGATAAACAACTCCAAATAGCGGTACAGTTACATGATTCATACAGAGGTGTTGAGATTATATGTATAACAGAACATTGGCATAGGGATTCACTATATTGCAATTCCAAACTACCTTGCAGCAAGATATTGTAGAACTAATTTGTCAAGAGGTGGATCATGTATTGTTCTTAAGAATGAAATGAAAGTAAAAAGGTGTAGTATGTTTGAAAAACTTAATGAAGAAAAACAGTTTGAATGTAGTATAATAGAAATATCTTTGCAAAAAATATGTATTATTTGTGTATATAGAACGCCCAACAGTAACCTAGGATTTTTGTAAAGCCATAAGCCTAACGCGTGTTCTACCATGTGGTTATGTTTAAGGTTTATTTTAATTGGGGCATGTTGCGAGAAGTTTTGTGTTTTAAATTAACCATTTTTTATACTTTTGATAGAAGAGATATACATATTAATTATACTTAGGAAATTTTATTTGTGAATAAAAGATATAAGCCTTAAATGTGTGATTGATTTTAGTGTTTTGTTTAGTTATGTTGTTTGTGAATTGGTTTATGTGTAGAGACATTTTTGGTAGTTGACAGAATTTTTAAGCACATATTTGAGTTTTTTGTTGAAGATATAGTTTTACGACTGTTACTTGAGGTTTAATTTTAGCACAAGTTTTTATTGATAAAACAGTATTTTTTCTGTTTTATATGATGTAGATTATGATGTTTGAAGTTTTAAGACAAAAGATGTTTTAATATACCAGTTACATTGAGACTTGTTAACGATATAATGTTTGGTTGTCTTTCTTTATTTTGGAAATATTGTGAGATTATATACTATTTTTTGGTGAGGTTGTTACCCAAAGTGATATAGAACTACGCTGTGACCCAGAAAATTCGGTTTATGTACAACTTAAAATTTGGTTTAGACGAAGAAATTTGTTAACGCAAGATTTACATAATTAGGAAATTTACTGTCTTTAGCATATAAAACGAATTTGCAAATTATATAATAATTTTTAGCATTTTATTATAGATTTTTAATTTGAATTTATGTAAAGAATTTTTTTGTTCATTTTTAAGAATTAAATTTGAAACCAAAGCACAACACAAAATAAAGTAAGTTTATAACTTACCAGTTACAATATTTATCAATAAGATCGATTAAATACTGGCGTATTTTCATGTTAAAAAATACATTCCAATTATTGTAGGTAATTTGAATGTAAATTTTCTAAGTGAAAACTCAATGAAGGCTTGGAATATTTACCCCAAACATATAATTTGAATTCCACAATTAAATTACCTGCAAGAACAACAAAAAGATTCAGTATCTAACATTAACCAGATTTTGGTAAATCCATTAGTCATGAAATATGATTCAGAAGTTATAAATACAGTATTTTCAGATCATGAAGCACAAATTGTAAAAGTAAACATTTTAAAACAAACACCTGCAACTAGAGAGAAACCCAATGAAACACGTATAATAAAGAGATGTTTTAGTTCAAATACTAATAGTTATTTTGCTTATTTACTTAGCTTGGAGACGTGGGATAATACTTATGAACTAACCGACGTGAATGACGTATATGAGAAAATATATGATACTGTAAAGCATAGTTTTGAAGTAGTATTTCCAATAGAAACATTTTTAGTAAAATAGAGAAGAAAAAGTAAAATGGATTACACATGAAATCTTTAAAGCAAACATGTTAAATATACAACTAAATAAATCTAGGAAGCGTTACTCTACTAACATGAATGAATTTACAAACGACACAAAACTAGTTCTAAAAAATTGTTGAAGATTGCGAAACAAAATTATAACAGTAGAAAGATTCTTCAGTTACACAATAAAACAAAGGCAATGTGGAAAATAATTAGAGAAGAGCTAAACATCCAAACCAATAGTACCCATATAAGGAGCATAATTTATGAGGGCGTAAACATGACAAATCCAAAGGACATAGCAACGTCTTTTAATAAATATTTTAGAAATGTAGAACAATCTCTTAATCAAAACAAAGGAACTAGTAAAAGTGACGGAACATAAAATTTTTAAAAATGTGATAAATCTATATTCTTGAAACCAGTAACAGAGTGAAATAATCATCATAATAGAACAAATGAAAAATTCGAGTTCGGCTGGAAAGGGTGAATTATCTAACAATTTGGTAAAAAGTTGTTACAAATATTTAGGTAAGCCATTATGTTATCTCTCAAATATTTCAATCGCCACAGGAACCTTTCCTGATAAACTAAAAGTTGCTAAAGTTAAACCATTACACAAAAAATGTAAACTCAATGAAATAGAAAACTATAGACCGATATCATTGCAACCCATTATAGGTAAAATTCTAGAAAAAAATTATGTTCGATCTTGTAATGGATTTCATTAATAAATATTATATTATATCCAACAAACAACATGGTTTCCTGAAAGTTAATTCCACAGAGACAGCAATTTTTCATTTTCTAGAAACCTGCAGAAAGTCGCTGGATGAGAAAACATTATCTATAGGAATATTTTTAGATCTAACAGTAATTCATAATATATTGCTAGAAAAAACTTAGTTTCTATGGTATTAGAGGATTAGCAAATAAATGGTTTAAATCGTATCTTAAAGATCGGAAGCAAGTAACTGAAATCACAGGAATAGTTAATAATAAAATTCAAAAATGTGTATGAAGTGAAGAAATTATTAATCGTGGAGTACCACAGAGATCAATTCTAGGGCTACTTCTCTTTGTTCTTGATATAAATGATCTTTCTGAAAGTTACAACAGTTCATGTGTGACTTTATATGCAGATGATACAAATACAATAGTATAATATAATAGAAAAACGAAAGCGAATTAGCTTCAAACTGCCAAACGGCAATGAAACAACTTTCAAGTTAGATGAATAAAAATGACCTAATTATTAACGCAAAAAAATGTGCCTTAAATTTTCACAATGGTAAAAGTAATCAAGCCAATACAGTAGTAAGAATAAATAATAAAACAGTTAAATATGTAGAAACTGCTACCTTTCTTGGAGTCAAAATGTCTAATAATTTCAACTGCGAACCACATATAGAACATGTAGAAGTAAGTTAAGCAAACTATTTTATGCAATTTGATGTGTAAGAGATAAGATTAATGTAAAAACAGCTAAGTGTATATATTACTCAAATTTTCATTCTATAATAAAATATGATTTGATTTTCTGGGGAAATTCACGTAAAAGTCTTGTTATCTTTAGGCTACTGAAGAAAGTGGTAAGGATACTTGGAAGAGTAGAATGGAACTCTTCTTGCAAAATATTTTTAAGGAACTTGAAATAATGACTGTTCCCTTAGCATATTTGTTCGAAATACTAATGTATTTGAAAAAACATAGTAGTGAATTTATTGTTAACAAACACATTCATAGGTACAACAGAAGAAGTAAAGATGACTTTCACGTCCATGCACATTGAACAAATATATATACAATAAATCAGTTACGCACAAAGGTACTCTATTATACAATCTACTTCCATCATGTATAAAAAATCAGGTCTCTGTAAATAGCTTTAGATCCAAACTTAAAAGGTACTTGATAAAACAATGCTTTTACTCGGTTGAAGAATATGTACAAAATAATTCGTATGCGTAAAATTAAATGTATAGTAAGTACATTAGTGAATCTATAAGTATCCATATGTAGCAATAGTATGTACATATATATATACTGGTATATATATATATATATATATATATATATATATATATATATATATATATATAACTTACATGTCCAATTTCGTTGTATGATGAACGGATGCAATAAATTATGATTATGATTACACTTTTTGATTTTTTTCACCAGTTTTGCTTATTTTGAGGGTTATTACCAGGTGTAAAAGTGGATCTGAAATGGTGAGGGGACGGTAGGTAGCGCCATGACTAGTGATGGGCAGTGGGAATATTCCCGGTGGGAAGGAATTTAAAAATGGGAATATTCCCGGGTTTTTTCCCTGACCTATAAATTCCCGGGAAGGAATTTATTTTCAACTTTTTACTTTATCTTCCAAATTATAAGAACCATATGAACAATTACTTTATTTTAATATATTATTATTTACTTCTAGGTTTTAAAGAATTTGGAGGTTAAAAATTTAAAATTATTTGACTGTACTTTATATAACTAATAATATGATTTTTAAGTTCCATTTGAATTTGCACTAAAAACTAAGCTAATTGTTTATATTGGGGGGCCAAAACTAGCAAAAATAGGATGATTTACGGAAGAAATGAGTTGATAGTGATGTTCAAGTAGTCTTGAAAATATCGAACACAATTTTTTAGGGCAGTAAGGGATTTGTACAAACAGTAAATATAAGTGGAAGTGATTTATGTGAGAAAAGAAAGTGAATTGTTGGTAACGAAGATATAAAACAACGCGCCATGCGGGGCTCTAACCCGCCTTCACTCGCTAACGCTTGCTCTGCAATGCTGTCTGAATTTAATGTTGGTAACGTAATTTAACGTATGAAGCCATAAAACAACCGCATCGGAATAGAATATCGCAAAAAAGTAGGTGCAAAAGCTGGCCCCCAATGCTAAACAACAGCCAAAATTAGCAAAGTACTAATTTACAAATGATGAAAAGGAACCATTTTGTAAAGTAATTTAGAATTAAGTAAACTTATGTAGAAATAGAGATGAAGTACTATTAATAAACCCTGAACCACAGTTAGTAATAGACGTCGGCCTGTCTCCTCTCTCTATAAGTTATAAAGATAAGAAAGTTATAAAGATAAGAAAGTATCTTGCAAATATTGTGAACATACATATTTATGCGCAAATGTTGAGAAAATTGTTTATAACATTTAAAAATTTAATATATTTATAATATGAGTAGTAGAGTCAAGTTTAGAAAAGCCACTTACATGTAAATTTAAACTGTTTAGCGGTTTAAAAGTATGTGGACTTACTATACCATTTTTGAAATATATTTACTTTCATAGAACCCTATTGTAAATAAATATCCATTTATGCGTACTCTCTAAATATAATAGAATATTAATAAAATAACATATCATCGTTCAGAATATACATTTTAAAGACTCCTCTGGGGTCAACTGTAATAACATACTGTGATATAAAAACGAATTTATCTTTGAAATCATAATTAAATAATAGAATGCAATTTTCTTTGTGATTGTACAGAAATTCCCAGAAAATTCCCATTTTGGGGAATCTTCCCGGGAATATTCCCGAAAAATATCTTCCGGGGAATCTCTGACTAATTTCTGAAGAGGTACTCGGATTTCTGTTACGTGTGAATTAACGTATTACATGTGAATTTCGAGAAATAGGTAGAATGAAAGAACGTGTATGGAAGTGTTACGTGCTAAAATATAAAGATAAGTAAGTATCTTGCAAATTTTGTGAACATAAATATGTATGCGCAAATGTTGATAAATTGGTGAGACATGTATCTTCTGGCATTTACCCAATCTAATTGGTTTATAAAATTTATAAATTTAATGTGTTTATAATATCAGTAGTAGAGTCAAGTTTTGCAAATCCACTTATATATAAATTAAAACTGTTTAGCGGTTTAAAAGTATTAGGACTTACTACATAATTTTTTCACACATATTTAATTGATAGAACACATTGTAAATAAATATTCATTTATGCGTACTTTCTAAATATAATAGAATATTAATAAAATAAGATAACATCGTTCAGAATATACATTTTAAAGACTCCTCTTGGGACAACAGTAATAACAGACTAGGATATAAAAACGAAAATATCTTTGAAATCATAATATAGTAATAGAATGCAATTTTCTTTGTAATTGTACATAAATTCCCGGATAAATTCCCATTTTGGGAATCTTCCCGGGAATATTCCCGAAAAATATCTTCCCGGGAATTTACCCATCACTAGCCATGACGTCATGCCCATTGTAATATTTTTAGGAATTCGGGGACACCGTACATATTTTTTGGAGGTGAGGGGGCAGCGTACCATCGCGTTCCCCCGTACTTTTACGCCTGGTTATTACAATAAAAGAAAACTTTTTAATAGTTGGACTTTTTATTACAAAATCCTTGTATTTTGAATGTATTTGTGTTGTTTTTCTCCAACAAATCAAAGTATTAGAAAATGGTAATACATAATATTTTAATATCATAAGTTGTTTGATTAACCATTCTTAGTTCTTCGAAATTGCACATTGTTGTTTCCCAAGGAGATGGCTCCCATTATTTTAGGTCACCTATAATTTTCAAGTTGAAAGTTATTGCCAAAAGATTTAGGTGAAACAGGATCTAAAGAAGGCATCGATTTCTTCCTCTGAGATTCAAGTTGCTTCCTGTATTTGAAGTTCGCCAGTGTTGATGATGCAAAGTTCTCTTCCTCGTCCACCACAAACTCAGCATGGCTGCACACGTGGAGGAGGCGCTCGGCATAGTGAGAACCAACGAAACTACCCCTCCAAAACAGCAACTGGCTGAACCAACCAAGATTAAACAGCAAGAGGGCGATTCGCGAGTGAGCGACGTACAAGATTCACGTTCTCCAAACATTGTCACTCCTTAAGAATCGTCCTTTCCAGAGAACAGTGGTTCCAAAAGAACAATGACTTCTGAAGAACCACGACTCCCGAAGAACCATGATTCCCGAAGAACCACGACTACCAAAGAAGAACGACTCTCGAAGAATCGTGTCTCATTTCTAGTGAACAACCTACTCACTCACTCATCCAAAAGAGTGTCAGAAGAGTGGGCTCACTCGCGAGCGATACATCACTAGCCGCAATATGGTGTCTCTAGAGGGTGGGGCAAACGACATTTCGTCCTGTGCTGACGCAGAGATTTCTTTGAATTTAGTAGAGACATCTTCCTCATCACCGTACTAAAAATAGAAACTAACTTCTACACACAAAAGTAACATTAAAAAATGGGTCAATGAATCTTGCACATAAGAAATATATACCACATATTACGAAGGGTGTTATTGCTGGAATTGTAAACGAAATTCACTAAACTAATTTTGTGTAAATATCTAACTAAGTCCTTTATGTAAATCTTATATACGTATATCTTTATATGTCAATAATTAAAAGAAACATGTTGAAAACAACACTTTTTAAATACCATCGCCGTTATCACCCTTACAATTTGCACTAGGAGACAAGACGAGAATTTTTTCGAATCTCGTGAGCAACACTAGTTCACCCAAGTCTTAGGTCTCAAACTATTGTAGTGCTAAATAATCCGTACGTAAAACCTATAAATCGATAGAACTGATTGTACGATCACAATGAAGAGCATTTATGAACGTTTAAAGATACTGAACTCATTACACAATATATTCCAATAATAAATATGGTTTAAATGTTGTTAGATTATACCCTTCTTGCACCTCTCGTGACGCAGAAGGATTCTGATAACTTCTAGATAAGGGAATACATTTTGTACGTAAATTTACAGAAGGAGAAGTGAGTCGTCGAGAATCGAGACAATAAAGAAGGTTTCGAGAAATGAAGTGAAATGAAATTAAATCTTTAGGTTTACGTCCCACGATTATGCCGGTTAGGCTAAAGGAGACGTTGATGATGAGAAATGAATGAAATGGTGGAATGAAGAAAATGGGAGGAAACGGGAAAACCCACGAGCACGGTGTTTGTCCACCACAAAGTCCACACGGCGCGAGCTGGGATCGAACCAGGAACCCCAAGCACCGGAGGTGAAAGCTCTACCACTGAGCCACCGTACCCCCCAGAAGGTTCCGAGAATTGAGACGAGACGAAACTTCTATAAAGTTTACGAGACGAGATGATAAACCTTTATTTCTCGTCTTGTCTCATGGGCAACACATTTGAACCGAAAGATATAAAGGAAACTTTCAAATTTTCTCCGAACTTGGTAATATTAAGCGTGGAGTAGTCAATGATTTGTTCCATTTTAGGTGATCCGGATTAAGTTAAACGTTTGATTGTATTTAGTTTTTTTGTTTAAGACGTATGTTAAGGAAATAAATCAGCAAATAGGTTGCAAAATTCAGAATCTGATCCTCGCGAGGGCTTCCTCACGCCCAAATAACCTCGCCCTCAATGGATATGAGGGCGAGACTTAGCGAGGGCAATGGACAACTCTTTCCGCGAGGGCGAGGGTCAACTGCCAGGGAGAGGACGTTTCCAGTACGAGAGCAAGGGCGATGGTCAAGCATCTTCGCGAGGCGAGGATGAACGAGGTTTAGGGCCAACTTTTACTGCGAGGACGGGGTTGCGCAAGGATGAACAACTTCCTTCTCGAGGGCGAGGGTAAGTTTCCACCACGAGGGCGAGAGTGATGGACAGTTCTCTTCGTAAGGGCAAGGATGATGGACAGTTCCCTTCGTAATGGCGAGGCTGAGTGAAGTCAGAGTAAAATGATTATCTATGTGATGTTGTATTATCATGGGGGTTAAGGTGGAACAAAACGTTCCCTGTGGAGTTTCTAACCCCCTCTGCTCCTCGTTCAGCTATGTTTCGCAACCTAAGTAAATAATTTTCTTATCAAGGAAATTGTGTGCAGAAAGGACTAAATATCACGTGGCATTACGTCACGCTCGGGTGGTGCAACTTCAATGTAAATTGAACCTCCTTTTGAGAAGACGATATTTTATCGGTCGGATTGTTTTAGTCAGTAGTAAGTAGTGTGTTGTTTGCAACACTTAACAGTTCCAAGGTACTAATTTTGCGTAATAATACTATACTATTGTATCTGGATGTTGGAAAGAGCAAAAGAAGCATGAAAATAAGAAATATTTGTGATTATTAGTAAATAGTGAAGGCCAGAAATGGAACAGGGGTAATTGTAGATAAGATATATGAAAGAAAAGGTAAGTTACAATACTGAAAACAGATTTATATGCATTTTATTCTGGGCCGCAATCTGTGGCAGTTTAGCATAAGTAATTTTATGCCACATGCAGTGCACTATCCACCTTTATATGTATGCTTACCTTCAGCGACGCACCTGCTCTCAAACGACGCATCCTTTCGCTTATACTCGAACCAATATGCTGCGCTTCTGACCTGAGTGAGATAGCTATTTGTGTGTGTGAAGTTCCTAGGTATATATATTGACAACAAGTTATCGTGGGAACAGCATATTAATTATATTTCTGGAAGACTCTC
Organism: Thermobia domestica; assembly: GCF_964235325.1. Classification (NCBI taxonomy): domain Eukaryota; kingdom Metazoa; phylum Arthropoda; class Insecta; order Zygentoma; family Lepismatidae; genus Thermobia; species Thermobia domestica. The sequence goes on from NC_137467.1 coordinate 65,894,670, forward strand.
AGGAGTAATATATCTGCTAAAATAACTAAGAAATCATGTTCCTCATAACTATGTCAGATCGGCTTACTTTGCTTTTTTTCAGAGTATAATTTTGTATGGTATATTATTTTGGGGTAACAATTATGATGTAAATAGCATTCTTTTAATACAGAAAAAGGCCATCAGAATTATTTCAAACGTAGACAAATTAGCTCATTGCAGGCCTTTGTTTATCAATCTTAAAATTATGACAATAATCAATCTATACATTTACACAGTACTCCTCTATATAAAAAAAATAATCACCAAAATTTACAACTCAGGCAAGACATCCACTCGTATAATACTAGAAGCAGTAAATTCATAAATGTCCCATATCAAAGACTGTCCAAATCATTAAATAGTTATGAGACAATTGGAATAAGACTGTATAACAAGTTGCCTGCATCACTAAAAGATGAACATATAGATAGATTTAAAAGCAAGTTATACAATTGGTTAGTTGCAACGCCCTTTTATTCTTTACAGAAGTATTTTAATTGTTCAATAGAAGTGTAATGTATTTTGTAGTCTCGTGTTGAGCTTGTATTTAAAATGTATATTGTTATTGTAATTTATTTTGTAATGTCATTTCATCATCAATTTAGTTATAGATCATTATTTATTTATACTTACGTCTCAATATTGTATCACATTTTGACGTTGTCTATTGCTATGTGTAGCTTAATGACAATAAAATTCTTTATTATTATTATTATCATCGAGCGTTTTGGTGCCCCGGGGGCGCGATGGCTCAGTGGTAGAGCGTTCACCTCCGGTGCTTAGGGTCCCTGGTTCGATCCCAGCTCGCGCCGTGTGGACTTTGTGGTGGACAAACACCGTGCTCGTGGGTTTTCTCGGGGTTCTCCCGTTTCCTCCCACTTTCTTCATTCCACCATCTCATTCATTTCTCATCATCACCGTCTCCTTTAGCCTAACCGGCATAACCGTGGGACGTAAAACTTAAAGATTTCATTTTTTTCATTTCCTTTTGGTGCCCCCTGGCGCAAGTTCGTTAGTGTCTTTTGCACAATAGTTCTTATCGTGTATGTGTATTAACACCCCTAAAGTGAAATTATTTGCAGAAATCCAAGTCCACATCCCAAAAATAATTGTTTAAATTACAAAAAAAATCGACTTTTTAAAAAGGAAGTAAATATAGTTTTACTTTAAAAAAAATAATTAAATAAAATAAATAATAATGATGATGATGCTGATATTGTGTTTCTGTATGATGTTCCCTTTCCTTGAGACTACAGGCTATGCTGAATGCATCACTGACTAGTGACACCGAACCTACTGAGCCCGTATGGGCTCGTCATCAACAGTCACTGATACACTCACCAAGCCAATCATCTACGGAAAATAGAACTCAAATCTTGCCCGAAAATGTAGATTCCAAAGTCTCTTCCATCTCAACTCACAGTCCGGTATCCAGGCCTGCAGTTCATTATCCACATCCCATCCGGAAATAGGTTGTGAACCACGACTACAGACACAGGACATCGACCTACGTGTGGAGCTGGCAATGAGCACAATGAAGATCTTAATGTTGTCTGGGAAGGCCCTATCTAAATAAAAAAAAATCTTACAAATCCCAAAACAGAATTTTGTCGAGCAACTTAAAAAAAATCCAAACTGAGATTTTGATTTAAACCTGATAAAATAAGAAACTTTCTACAGATTCGGTTGTTTCCAACCCCGGTCACACTAAGGAAAGTCTCTTCCCTTGATTCACAGCTATTTCATTTTCCCAGTAAAATTATTCTGTACGTACTGTTCTTTGCTTTGATCATGCTTCACATACATACCAAAACATAACTGTAACTCAAGATTTCTATTACTTAAAACTACAAGATAATTATATTCTGTACTTGAAAAGAAAGATGTTTTCCACGGCTAGTAAATTTTATTTGACAATATTCATGAAAAGAGGATTGGACAAGAAATTTGATAAAAGAAATCTTTACACTTCCTCATACTGACATACCCATCTGAGAAACTAACATTAAAGATTTTCTAACTTTCAGAGCCGAAACATTATTTACTTTTGTTTAGTTTTCACAAATATTCCTAAAATATTCATATTCATTAATATTCTCGACTTTTCAAAACATTCACATCAGATCAACACAAACAAATGAAAATAACACAATATAAATACACTACACTATTGAAGAAAAATAACTTCACTACATATGGTTGTGGTTAGCTACATTTTACTTTCTTTCTCTATTCTTTTGGTGCTCAAAATCCTCTGCGCATTGAGATTGTGGCCGGCATAGAGGATTTACGCTTTTCGCTACCTCTCTTAAAGCTCGGACCCACTGGACAACCTAGCACAGGTAGACACTCATATAACATATTGACACAACTTAAACCTAAAATACCTATCCTAACCTAGCCACACTATACTAACTTAACCTAAGCAAGAAAAAAAAAGTCGTACACATATTTATGAAGCACCATTCTCATTTATGCATTTATGTTTTTATATTTTATTTTGCTACCACATTATAACCAAAGACACAGTGGCTATTTACTTTAGTGTCGCTATGAAATTGTGAGTTTTCTTTAAGAAAAAAAACTAAAATATTTTTACTAGTAATCATTAAAACTGTAGTTTTAAAATTCGATGGGTATCAGAATAAAATCACTGAGATTTAACCTATTGACGATAGTTTCCTGTTACCGGTACGCAAAATTCATGTACCCTTGCACTTGACTTCAGCCGTGATTCTGACACATACTTCCAAAATTAATATAACGCTTATTATTTTAGAAGCAAAGAAAACATGCCAAAATATACAAATTAATTTCGAGCAGTACTACCGAAATATGAATAATTTTGAGGTTTCAGGGAATCTAAACATCTCTTTCACTGGGGGAAAATGTGTGGGTGGTACACACATTTTCTTGTTGCTATGACAATCGCTCTGCGTTGAGATAATTCTAGCTTTCTTCCCCCCATTGAATGAATTCACGATGTCATATTATCCAGGCCCGTATGTGAGCGGTGTTGGGGAAAACTTAATGCACTTAGCACATCATATTAAAAATTTCACACATGCACAAGAAAACCACACTCGTTTGTTCCGCCAAGACAAGGAATTTAAAAGTTGTCACTATCTAAACTGGATTTCGTTTTACTGGTTTCTACTTACATGGATCCATCCTAGGACGACTGAATAAACTGATATTTTAAAAAAATGTTTGTGATGATGTTAAGCCACGAAAATCTCCTTTGAGATTTTTAACTCGTGGATTCTAAAAATGTTTACAGGAACCAACAACTGCAATGCCGTTCTAAGTGGCCATTGAGCGCCACTCAACTTCTTCTTCCTGACCACCAAACTCAAGACATGATTTCTTCGCCACCGTCTTATTCTGCTTCTCCTACGTTTTCTCGCTGTTCGAGAACGTAAAATTTTCCAATAAGCACATTCCATAAGAGTATCACTAATACAAGACGAAAAACAATTCACAGTTTTAAAAGATATTAATTATTTTAACAATTTTGTTCAGACGACGAACACTGTACGCCTGTCTCCTATGGCTTCTGATGATGCAAGACTAGATGAAGAATAAATCACAGTTTTAAATAATTATTATAACAAATTGATACAGACGCCAAACACTGCACGTCCATATCCTATAGCTATTGATGATGCAAGACAAAGAACAATGAGAAAATGATCCCTAATTGGAAGATAATTGTGACGTAACTATCGGATGATAGGCTTCGGTGCTGAGATCAAAGAAAGCCGAAAATCTCTGCCACAGCTGTGATTGCGGATTATCCAATCAAATAATTTACTCCGAAAACAAAGAGATGCACCAAGAAGAAATTATGGCTGACTTTCTTAATTTGGAATTTTGAAGAAAATTTACGAAATTAAAATTTTAGTTTTCTTGTGAAGATTCCCTATGCCGAAATATCTATAAAAATAAACTGAAAACCATTTTAAAAGCTAAAATATACACTTATTTTCTAAAATAATGTTATATTTTTGGCTAAATACGTAAAAATATACAAAATATAATTACTAATCATATATTCTTCATTTAATACTCGTTGAAACGATTTACTTAACTGAAATTACGCAAAATTTGCGACCTACAGGTTCCTACTACAAAATAAAACATGTTTTTCTGACATTCTAAATACAATTAAAATTCCCTTTCAATATACAAGGTGCCCAAAAGCACCGGGCCATTTTACGTTATGCCGAGCATAAGGTACCATCCTCCGGTAGCTTCGGAGAAAAAAAAATCTGAACTTATGAGTTCTTCTTGTGACTACAAAAATACTGAAGATTATATAAGACAAAACAAAATTTTTAATTTGAATAAATTCTCGATCCTAATCAAAACTATACATACACCCTATATAATATAATATCCTAACCTAACCTTAACCTATAAACTAAGTTTTTTTTGTCCTTCTAACAATTCTTTTCTTTTCTCTTCAGAACAACGGAACAGTTTCAGATTGTCAAAACTCTGTACTCCTATGTTTTCTCCCTTCAGAGTTTGCAATCTCGCTGAATTTCGAGTTAAGGATACAACTTTATACGGTCCAACATAGGTATTCATAAATTTGGCGAATACCTTCTTCGGTATCGACGACACATAGTGAGTTTTCACCATCACCAAAGAATCTTCTGTGCTGGTATCTTGTTGTTTCCGCAGCTTTCTTTCCTTCTTCGGTACTGCTGCCGGAATAGAGACTACAAGTTTCTTGTCTTCTTTTACTTGCACAGTCTCTTTGGGCCAAATGAAGTTTTCTTTGAAGCTCTTAGTTGCTGAATACGACAAGAAACGCTCTGCTGGAGTACATCCGAGAGCATCACACCAAGAGTGATTGCACAAATCTTGGGCGGCTTTTAGAAAATTACTCCATTTGGACTTGTTGTCACTGCAATATAGGCGGAGAATGCGATGAGGGTCACGATGTCTGCGTTCGATAATGCCATGAGAGGCCGGATGGTATGGCGTGGTAAGTATATGTTTTATCCGGTGTTTTTGACAAAACTCTTTCCAGACGCCCGACAAGAACTGCGGACCTTGGTCACTCACCAAATACTTCGGGTATGGTAGCTGATAATAATATCTCTTCTCAAGGACCGCCACAATCTCTCTTGTGTGTGCCGTCCGAAGAGGGAAGAAACTCACAAAACGACTGTAGACGTCCAAGATTGACAAGATATATTTATATCCCTGGCTTTTAGGAAGAGGCCCGACCAGATCGAGGCATTGCTTTTCAAAGGAAGAAGATGCCTCAACATAACAGGGCTCCTTTCTAATCACCCTGTAGGAGTACTTGGTTCGTGCACAAAGAAGGCACTCTCGAATATACTTTGTAAAAGTCTCACGCATACCTCTCCAATGGAACATGGCCTTAGCGAACGACAAACATCGCTTCACTCCAAAATGGCCTTTGTTGTGGATTGCCGAAACAATATTTTTCACTGAGCTGGAAGGAATGACCAGCAACCGAACAGAATTTTGAGAATTTCTAACGTAAACCAAATTATCCTCCACACGTACCCTATTATTGTTTTGACACCCTTTCCAAATGGTATTGAATTTTATACAATACGGATCTTTCCGCTGTTCTCGCTTCAGTTCCGCGACATTCAAGAAGTCAGTGTCCTCAGCGGTCAAGAAATTTACAAAATGATCCTCTTCTGCCTGAGGAATTTCTGGAGGATACCGACTCAATACGTCTCTGGAGGATACCGACTCAGCGATTTCATTGTCAGAGCCTTTGATGTGAACAAACTGCAGATCGAAACGTTGCAGTTTGAGCAGAACACGAGTAGTTCGAGCATCTAGGTTTTTCAAACTGAAAGCATATGTGACTGCTGCATTGTCACAGTGGACCGTAGTCCGTCGACCTAAAATGAAGTATGAAAATTTTTCACAGAGGAAAAGAACTGCAGCTAATTCCAACTGGAACACTGACAAAGAGGCCTCGTGCGGTTTTATTCGCCGACTCGCATACGCAATAACCTCTGGATCATCCTGTCCCGGGGGATATTGCGCCACATAGCCGGCCAATGACTCCGCAGAGGCATCGGTGAACAAATGAAAATCGAGACCGAAATCCGGTTGCGCAAGTGCGGGAGGACTACTTAAAAGTTCTCTCAGCTGATCAAATTTTTCCAGTAACTCCGGAGAGTATTCAATCTTTCGATCTTTTTTCAGAAGATCATAGAATGGAGCTGTTAACCCCGCAAAGTCAGGGAAATGTCGCTTTCGCCATCCCACGAGACCAAGAAATCTTCGTAAAGCTTTCTTAGTTTGTGGAAGAGGAAAGTGACGGATGGCCTCGTTACTCTTTGGATTAATTTTGACTGATGACCCCGAAATAATGTGTCCAAGGAAAGGAATTTGTAATTGAAGAAAATTACACTTTTGAAAATTGAGCGAAAGATTTGCCGAACGAAGAGTTTCAAAGACCTTTTCCAGATGTTGAAAATGCTCGTCAATAGATGATGAAAAACAAAGGACGTCATCAAGATACACTATAAGAAAATTTTTGAAAGGTTCTAAGCCGAAAAAGGTATGCATGACTGATTGGAAAACTGCTGGAGATGATTTTAACCCATGGTTAGGCGTGTCATTTGATATTGACGACCTTTGTAAATGAAACTAACATATTTGTAGGAGTCTGGATGGATTGGAACACTGTGATAAGACTGCGTACAGTCCAACGAGGAAAAGATGGTGGCACCACTGACTCGTGCGATCAGATCATTGATCGGCTCGACCTGAATCCTTGGTGCAATCACGCGCTCGTTGATTCCACGCAAATCCATCACCGGTCTCAGGTCCGCAGACGCCTTCCGAATCACATGTACAGGGCATCTGTAAGGTGAAGGACCTTCTATGATAATTCCAAGTTTCAACCATTTGTCCAGCACTTGCTCAAATTCCTTCTGGTGGTGAACAGGTATATGATACAACTTTCCTACCACGGGAACGTCGTCTGAAAGTTGTATTCTATACGGCTCAACCTTCACGACTCTGGGATTCTCTGTGAAGAGACAACGAAATCTGAGTAATAACGAAAATAATCGATTCCTAGCATCTGAATCTAGATCGGTTCTTTGAGAAACAAAATTTTGAATTTCTTCTTTGGTAATAGATGGTCGATATAAAGAGTTTTCCTCCTTATCCGATGATACCTCTGCAACGGTGACGTGGCAACAATGCTGCTGCTCCATGCTAATGGAGATGATCTGTCCTGAATCAGTCTCAAGAGAAACTTCTTTTGATTTGCAATTTAGAAGAACATGATACCTAATGAAAAAGGGGAAACCTAGAATACAATCTGTTTTTAATTTGTGAATCACATATACTGGAACCTCGAAAACATAACCTTGAATGGTAAAATTTAGAATTTGAAAACCTTTGACCTGAAAAGATTCGTCTCCTACGAAACCTCGTAATGAAATGTTGGATTTTGGACGAAGCTTAGCAGATGGATAAATCTCCTTGATCCTCCTCCAAACGTCTCCAGACAACAAATTCGTATCCGCTCCAGAATCCAGGATACAGACTAAAGTCAAACTCCCAACTGAACAAGTTAATGTAGGTGAAGGATAAGTTAAAAGAATACCTTTCTCCGCACTGGAGTCACACTCCTTCTCGTCGATCACGAAACGAATCGAGAACAGAGGCGTGCCCAATTTTGTCTCCCGATTTTCGAATCTGCCAAAACATTGAATTTTGAATTTGGAGGGTTTGTATCAAAATCGAATGAGGTTCTAACCAAATTGAAATTTTGACTACTCGCTAACTAATCTTGTTCTTTTTGGGGAGTTGAGGAATTCACATCGCAGTCCACACTCTCCCCTAATGAGGGCTGCGATATGCATTTCCCAAACTATTCCGATGGCTGAGCCATTGTAGGTACAAATGTAGGATATTGCGGAGGCCATCCAGTGGACATCGCCATGTTCACTCCTGGGGAAGGAGTGGACGTGGGAGTCGCCACTCCCCCTCCAGGAAGTAAATTCGGCGCATATCCCGGATAGGCTTGCGCTCCTGCTGAGTTCATCGCGTTTGGCGCGCATGTCTGAGATGTACCCCGCGGATACCCGTAACTCATCGCTGCTTGTTGATAGCGTTGGTTGTACCCATGAAGAGCATTCCGATTTCCATGGTCATCTCTTACCCAATTTGGCCTTCCATTATTGGGCCAAGGTCTTCGTGTCTGAAAGTTTCTTCTTCGACCCCTGTTTCTAGAAAATCGGTCATCTCTTTTCCCATTGGAATCTCCTTCATTCCTCTTTCCTTCGTCTTCCTCCGTCTGAGACGAAGTATCCTTGGTGGCTTGTTTTCCTGACTTTTCGGACTTCTTGACTACTTTTGCCTGACGCACCTGAAAACGTCTGAACTTTTTGTCAGTGACCGGTTCACTCGGCTCCGGATGTCCTTCAATCTCGGCTATTTTAACCATAAGGTGTTGTATGTTTTTCGGCTCAACTGCCCGCAGTAACTTGGCATCACCAGCTGGTAAACAGTCCAAGACTATTTCAATGAGTTCGGTTTCATCCGGATGTTGTGCCACCGCATAGTATTCCGCTACGATTTTCCAGGCAAAATCTGTCAACCGGTTGTATTTCGCTCTATCATACTTCATTCCTTGAATAAACTTCTTTTGCAATCTTTCCATCCTTGCCGAAAAATAGTGTTCCCGGAATAGACTCACAAAGTCTGCATAACTACTCATGTCTTTACAAAGAGTCTGAAACCACGTCTTGGCCCCCGCTGTTAAGCAACAAGGTACCAAGTTTAGGCGTTCATGTTCCGATGCCAAAATTACCTTAAACGTTTGTTCTAAATTTTCTAAAAATGATCTAGCCAAACCGTATTCACCAGAGAATGTAGGTAAATGATTTAGTTCAGAAAGTCTTAAATTTAGAGTTCGCTTACCAAAGCCTTCCTCGCTTCTACTGGGGTTCACGGGAGAATTGTGGCCAACCACGGGGCTCTTTGCACCCGAGTAATTTTGACCGAAAATGGAATAATGTTGGTAATTTTGTCCGGAAGTTAAATTGTCTGGCATTGATACCACCGCGTGACCACACATTCCCTCCTGAACTCCAGCACACGAAGGAGTCATGTCAGCAACCTTACTAGAGGACACCACATGGTTCAACCGACACATGGTATTTGAAGATCCTGACACCTGAGGTGAACCTAACAATGGATTCGACCTCCTGGACAAAGCCTGACAACCCATTGACTCAACATAGGATGTATTCGACTTGCTTAAGTTCGACATATGTGAGGGAAATTCAAATGGAAGGACATTTGTGCCGTGAATGCTGGTCGGCTGACAGACAGAGACAGTCACCGTGGGAATAGCACGAGTCTCCCCAACGGAAGAGACTGGTACTTCCACTTGGATGTCTGACTCGGTCCCATCAGACTCGATCCCATCACAGACAACAAAGTCTCGCGATCGTTTTCGTCCACACCGTTTGTCTTTTCTTTGGTTTTGGTTCTCTTCTAATGTCTGAATTTTGGCTTCAAGTGCCTGATACGACCTCTGGGTACTTAGTTCGAGATGTGAGAACTCCTTAGTCAAGTCATCACATCGTCGATTCTGCGCCTCAACCGATAACCGGAGACCTTCCTCAACGGCATATGCCCGCGCGTCTATCTTACTCTGATAATTCCCAACAGATGTATACAAATCGCGAACTTCAGACCTAATAGCCTCTACGTCTTCGTTTACATGAGCTACCTTCTCATTAATTATTTGCAACATCTCAAATTTGACATTGTCGAATTTCTGATTCATTGACTGAAAATTACTATCTACCTTTTCGAATCTGTTATTCATATCCTGGAATTTACTGTCAACCTGATTACTCATAGCCTGAAATTTATTATCTACTTTTTCAAACTTTTCATTTAACGTTAAAATTAAAGCCTGGCTGAAACGTTCCATCATAGCTGCAAAGTAAGTTAACTGTACATTAGAACCGGAAGCTACATTTCCTCGATTTCCTTCCTCTTTGTCAGATTCGTTCGGGCTACCCCGCGTTTCATGTTCACCTTCCTCAGTATCTGTTTCCGATTACTTCGGAAGTGGCAACACTGTCACCTGTTTCGCCATGCAAGGCTTACATAACCACGGTTCACTATTTTTATCTAATTCTTGGACTTGTTCATCAGACAAATCATAACATTGGGCATGCACCCATCTAAAGCAACTGCCGCAGTATACACTGAAACCGGCGATTTCGTCACTACAACATATATACTCGTTCGGATGACGAGATTCGTTACTAGATCTGCTTCCAGCAGACATCTTCACTTTCATTACATTTGTTTTCCTCAACATTACGCACATACAGATCCAGAAGTGACCATGAATCACTCAATGAGTCGATTGTCATAATGATCCCCATTACAAATACTTTCCTGTGATTGTTTGATTTTTCCTTAGCACTCGCGTAGGATTGAAACAACAGAGATCCTGGATAAGGGTCGCCATTTTTACTTTAAAAAAAATAATAAAATAATAAAATAAAATAAATAATAATGATGATGATGCTGATATTGTGTTTCTGTATGATGTTCCCTTTCCTTGAGACTACAGGCTATGCTGAATGCATCACTGACTAGTGACACCGAACCTACTGGGCCCGTATGGGCTCGTCATCAACAGTCACTGATACACTCACCAAGCCAATCATCTACGGAAAATAGAACTCAAATCTTGCCCGAAAATGTAGATTCCAAAGTCTCTTCCATCTCAACTCACAGTCCGGTATCCAGGCCTGCAGTTCATTATCCACATCCCATCCGGAAATAGGTTGTGAACCACGACTACAGACACAGGACATCGACCTACGAGTGGAGCTGGCAATGAGCACAATGAAGATCTTAATGTTGTCTGGGAAAGCCCTATCTAAATTAAAAAAAATCTTACAAATCCCAAAACAAAATTTTGTCGAGCAACTTAAAAAAAATCCAAACTGAGATTTTGATTTAAACCTGATAAAATAAGAAACTTTCTACAGATTCGGTTGTTTCCAACCCCGGTCACACTAAGGAAAGTCTCTTTCCTTGATTCACAGCTATTTCATTTTCCCAGTAAAATTATTCTGTACGTACTGTTCTTTGCTTTGATCATGCTTCACATACATACCAAAACATAACTGTAACTCAAGATTTCTATTACTTAAAACTACAAGATAATTATATTCTGTACTTGAAAAGAAAGATGTTTTCCACGGCTAGTAAATTTTATTTGACAATATTCATGAAAAGAGGATTGGACAAGAAATTTGATAAAAGAAATCTTTACACTTCCTCATACTGACATACCCATCTGAGAAACTAACATTAAAGATTTTCTAACTTTCAGAGCCGAAACATTATTTACTTTTGTTTAGTTTTCACAAATATTCCTAAAATATTCATATTCATTAATATTCTCGACTTTTCAAAACATTCACATCAGATCAACACAAACAAATGAAAATAACACAATATAAATACACTACACTATTGAAGAAAAATAACTTCACTACATATGGTTGTGGTTAGCTACATTTTACTTTCTTTCTCTATTCTTTTGGTGCTCAAAATCCTCTGCGCATTGAGATTGTGGCCGGCATAGAGGATTTACGCTTTTCGCTACCTCTCTTAAAGCTCGGACCCACTGGACAACCTAGCACAGGTAGACACTCATATAACATATTGACACAACTTAAACCTAAAATACCTATCCTAACCTAGCCACACTATACTAACTTAACCTAAGCAAGAAAAAAAAAGTCGTACACATATTTATGAAGCACCATTCTCATTTATGCATTTATGTTTTTATATTTTATTTTGCTACCACATTATAACCAAAGACACAGTGGCTATTTACTTTAGTGTCGCTCTGAAATTGTGAGTTTTCTTTAAGAAAAAAAACTAAAATATTTTTACTAGTAATCATTAAAACTGTAGTTTTAAAATTCGATGGGTATCAGAATAAAGTCACTGAGATTTAACCTATTGACGATAGTTTCCTGTTACCGGTACGCAAAATTCATGTACCCTTGCACTTGACTTCAGCCGTGATTCTGACACACGCTTCCAAAATTAGTATAACGTTTATTATTTTAAAAGCAAAGAAAACATGCCAAAATATACAAATTAATTTCGAGCAGTACTACCGAAAAATGAATAATTTTGATATTTCAGGGAATCTAAACATCTCTTTCACTGGGGGAAAATGTGTGGGTGGTACACACATTTTCTTGTTGTTAAGACAATCGCTCTGCGTTGAGATAATTCTAGCTTTCTTCCCCCCATTGAATGAATTAACGACGTCATATTATCCAGGCCCGTATGTGAGCGGTGTTGGGGAAAACTTAATGCACTTAGCACATCATATTGAAAATTTCACACATGCACAAGAAAACCACACTCGTTTGTTCCGCCAAGACAAGGAATTTAGAAGTTGTCACTATCTAAACTGGATTTCGTTTTACTGGTTTCTGCTTACATGGATCCATCCTAGGACGACTGAATAAACTGATATTTTAAAAAAAAAATGTTTGTGATGATGTTATGCCACGAAAATCTCCTTTGAGATTTTTAACTCGTGGATTCTAAAAATGTTTACAGGAACCAACAACTGCAATGCCGTTCTAAGTGGCCATTGAGCGCCACTCAACTTCTTCTTCCTGACCACCAAACTCAAGACATGATTTCTTCGCCACCGTCTTATTCAGCTTCTCCTACGTTTTCTCGCTGTTCGAGAACGTAAAATTTTCCAATAAGCACATTCCATAAGAGTATCACTAATACAAGACGAAAAACAATTCACAGTTTTAAAAGATATTAATTATTTTAACAATTTTGTTCAGACGACGAACACTGTACGCCTGTCTCCTATGGCTTCTGATGATGCAAGACTAGATGAAGAATAAATCACAGTTTTAAATAATTATTATAACAAATTGATACAGACGCCAAACACTGCACGTCCATATCCTATAGCTGTTGATGATGCAAGACAAAGAACAATGAGAAGATGATCCCTAATTGGAAGATAATTGTGACGTAACTATCGGATGATAGGCTTCTGTGCTGAGATCAAAGAAAGCCGAAAATCTCTGCCACAGCTGTGATTGCGGATTATCCAATCAAATAATTTACTCCGATGCACCAAGAGAGAGATGCACCAAGAAGAAATTAAGGCTGACTTTCTTAATTTGGAATTTTGAAGAAAATTTACGAAATTAAAATTTTAGTTTTCTTGTGAAGATTCCCTATGCCGAAATATCTATAAAAATAAACTGAAAACCATTTTAAAAGCTAAAATATACACTTATTTTCTAAAATAATGTTATATTTTTGGCTAAATACGTAAAAATATACAAAATATAATTACTAATCATATATTCTTCATTTAATACTCGTTGAAACGATTTACTTAACTGAAATTACGCAAAATTTGCGACCTACAGGTTCCTACTACAAAACAAAACATGTTTTTCTGACATTCTAAATAAAATTAAAATTCCCTTTCAATATACAAGGTGCCCAAAAGCACCGGGCCATGTCACGTTATGCCGAGCATAAGGTAACAATAGAATAATTATATATATGGATCCTTACAGTCAATGTGCAATCAATTTTGGTTAGAATTCTCTTTCCTATATTGTGTTTTGCTAATGTCTTTGGAAGCCGTCTGAAAAAGTGTGGCTGGACGCATTCAAGCTAAATTATCGGTAAAATCACAAACGTCCATATTTTGTGTTCCATTACAACACATTTCACGCTTGAATTTCGAAAATTTTCTGAATCCCTTCAGTCACGCACTCTGTTCTTTTACAGAAGACTCTATATCTGAAACACTTTCGTGACCATATCCTAAATGTGTACAAGAATTGGTGAGAAATGTGTAATCAATACTAAGTGATCATTACTTCATCGGGATACGTGCTACGTAAGATTTGTATGGATGGTATCAATCACTTGGTTTTGTGCACAGCTAATCTATGTCTGGCGTGATATTTCCAAGCTGTAGATTATTATGTTCGAGATATCTCTCATAGCTATTTCTCGCGAAATATGTAGTTCTTTATATCTATAAAATTCTCGAACCCATGTATTTTGTCCCACATTTCTAACTGCATCACCAACCAGAACGAATTACTATACAGAAAGTTTAACATTACCTTTCCGGCCCAATTGAACATTTTGTTAATTGATTGTGGTCATTAGAATGCAACGCGGAAGTCTCCTCAACCACTATTCTTCTTAGCGTTCCAACATAAATTAATAAATAGTAATAAGGAAAATACATACTATAATAAATAGAAATAATTTCGTTGTGTAGATGGTTATGTATAACAATTTGGTTACTACAGTGAAATGCTAAAATATTTTAAATGTATTATTTTATATATTAGTGCATTATTATAAATATTGAAGCAGAAAATGCCTAGAATGTATCAATCTAGAATAAACTTGGATAACATTATGCAAAAGGTGCAAAAAAAAGTAACAGTCTACAATCACTGTGTTCCACATGTAACCTCAAGGTAAGAAATTACTCAGAAATAACAAGATCTAAATCAAATCAATATGTCCACACTACTGATCAAACAAGGGGCGTTGAAGACGAACATGAAAATGTGTGCTCTTCGGTCCCGTGCTCTTCATGTATTAAGCTGACTGCTGAATCAGCTTCGAAAGAAGAAATCATAAACATTCTTCTTGAAGATATTAATAGACTAAAAGAACGCACTAGCAGAGTAAACGAAGTTTATGGAGGAAGCAACGTGTTAACTAGGAATGGGGATATAATCGCATCCCGCAAACCAACGTGGTTATCAGTTGTGAAAGGAACAGTACCTTCCTCCAGTTTAAGTGTTAACCCCTCACCTGTATGTACTTCAAATCGTCTTCAGATTTTAAACGGTGAAGAGTACAATGAAATATCACCAGAAAAAACCAAGGTAACTAGAGTACAAAATACGTTAGAGTCAGGTTCCGGAAAGAAAGTGTCTGTTAAGAAAGCAGTCACTATGACATGTGGTAAATCCGTGAATAGTAATAGAAATAGCTCCTTTATTAAAAGTGATGGTATGTTAGGTAATGTAAGTGGTAGTCAAAAATCTAAAAATGAAAGAAAAGAGAAGGATAAAGAAAAGAAATGCATAAGTGTTTATGCCGTTAGCCATGGTAGAGGTCTGGCCAAGATAATTCAAGAAAAGAGCCCATCAGTGTCTGTAACTGGGTACGTGAAACCAGGTGCTAGAAGTAATGAAGTAATGAAAGGTATTGATACATCTAGGAATCCTTCTGACTGTAAAATTATTATAAGTGGGTCAAATGATGTCGCCCATAATGAAGGAAATAAGGCAGTTTCAGCATTACTCTCCAATCTAAAAAGAAATGTAACAAGTGAAGTCATTGTTGTTAATCTAACACTGAGAAATGATCTATTACACAACTCCTGTGTTAATCTTGCTATTAGAAAAACAAACAATAAGATAGAAAAAGTATGTAAACTATTTGAAAATGTAGCTTTTTTTGGAAAGTCAGTAGAAAGAAAATATTTCACACGGCACGGACAACACTTAAATAGATCAGGTAAGAACGTTGTTGCGAAAGTTCTCCATGCTATTTTGAACAAACAGGAGACTAGTGCAAATTAATTTCCCCTATCCCCCTTTCTTGGCAGAAACAGGGAAACATGTAAACATCTCTGAATTGTCCTTCGTACAGAGTTCAATTCAGAGGCTTAGAGACGAAAATTATTCAATGGAAAATAAATTTCAAGTTTCAATTAAAAACAGAGCCCAATAAATTATTGGTAGTCCATCAAAACATGCAATCAGTTCGGAATAAACAAATAGATTTAGAAATTATGTTAGAGATATATGATGTAGATATATCATGTTTTTCAGAACACTGGCTTAAGGTAAATGAACAAATAATTATTCCGGGTTATAGTTTGCTTTCTAGTTATTGTAGAAATACAATGAAGTGTGGGGGTATTTGCATATTAATGAAAAACACACTTAACCCTTCACGCCCCAAAGTAATTGATAAAATAGAAAGCATTGATAGACATTTTGAATATACTGCTGTAGAGTTACCAAATATAACAACTTATCAAATTATTATTGTAGTGTACCGCACCCCAGACTTCAAAGTATGCATATTCTTCAGGAAACTACAACAGGTTTTAAGTGAAGTCACCAATAAATATGATACAGTTATACTATTTGGTGATTTTAATATAGATACAAAAGAATCAACCACAATGCGTGATACATTCCTCAATATTTTATCAAGTTTTAATTTACATATGACAATATTTGAACTAACTCATTTCACAACATCTTCCTGCAGTTCAATTGACAGTATGTTTACAAATCTTCATCTAAATTGTTACAGATCCCATATCCTTAACATGGCATTGAATAACCTCGTAGGACAAGCGTTGTATTTGACACATTTTTCCAAAGATAGCGAACAAACTATAAGGATGTTAGGGAAAAGATACTATAACGAACACAAAATAGCAACATTTCTCTCTTTGCTTGAAAGCGAAAATTTTGTAAATGACCAAACCGTCAATCCTGACGTTAATGACATGTACAGATATTTTATTTGTAAATTTAAACTATTATTGGAAAGTGCCTTCCCTTCAGGGTTTGCCCAAGTGGGAACAGCCCGAAAAACCCCGGTGGGTTTTTTCGGGTTGGACCCACCTGAAAAAACCCACCTGGGTTTTTGACCTATTTGTTAGTATATTTTTGATACAACTAAGGTGATCACATTGTAAGTGATTTTTATCACATTTTAGACTTTTATTGGGCGGATTAGAGGCTTTCACGTTAAGGTATACAACAACATTCAACATAAGACCTTTATAAAGTTCTGAATGCACTGAATGAATTTAAAAAAAAAAAAACAACTTACCGTAGCTTGCGATAGTTATAGAACAAATTAATGTATGAATTATGCTTATAGCCTATTTAAAGTTAAAAAAAGCAATTTTCAACTTCAGAAAATATTTTCCGTGAATAGTATGCTCGTCGACTTGGCGACACCGAGGGACATTATCACTCATACGTATGACGGGTTTAAGGTCATAGGTGCCGGTACTAATAGTACATATGTAAATACATTAGTATAACTATTAGTATTATTTTTCACCTTTGATGTAAAACACAAGGTTCTTTAATTAAAATTTGGTTTTCCAGCAATAACAGTTTAATTCAGTCATTTGTTGCTACTCTTCAAATAAACATTCTGTAGAATTAAAACCGTAAAAATTCTTGTCAAATTTAAGAAGCTTAATGCTTGGGGCTCCGAAGACTATGTAACGCTTACTATTTCAAGTGCTGAGTTCAAATTTCCGTACTAGTGGAAGTTTTGATGTACACGCCGTGAAAGAAGTGCTCGGGAAATTCTCAAATTAAACGCAGAAGGATCGGAAATGAATACTTCAACAATAAAACTATTTATTTTATGCTTAAGCCTGCCATACGGGTCCCGTTTTTGAGCCCGAGTGTCCCGCGTCCCAGTAAATTTAGTCGGGACAGGAAAATGTCCCGTATTTTAACTCCGTTACGTTTCTGCTATCAATATCAGCTTATTCGAAAAGTGAAAAACAAAAAAATCTGACATTGGATGGGAATCCTCTAATTAGTGAATGAACAGTACGCTGTTGCATGTAACAGTTTCGAGGAAGTTACTAACACCACCCTGTCCGACTTGATAGTGAGCGAAATTTGCAATGCTACTTTTTCCATTGCACTTGATGGAAACTCGGATACTCTCCGGAACATCAAAAAATAAATAAATAAATAAATAAATAAAATAATAAATAAATAAATAAATAAATAAATAAAGATGGCTTTGAGTGTTTCTACATTTCCAAACACAGGGAAGATGACTAACCTTTTCTTCAGCAACACATTAGATAAGTTAACAAGAATTATAATCTTTTTCAGAGGCTAGGGGCACAGAATTGTGGTTTGGTCCAGGTCTTAGAAAAATGTAACTCTGGTCCTGACAATTACACACGACACAAGGAGAAAAAGCAGCTTTTCATCAGATTAAACTGACGAACGTAATTTTGGCACATACAGACACGTAAATAAATATTGCTAAACGCGCGAAAAATATTGAAAGTAGATTGTACCACTGATTTAAATAATTTGCATATTGTTTTCCTGTAAATCATTTTTATAGCACATCTTAGGTTTTTAGGCATCTTCAGTTTATACAATTAATTGCAGGGTACGGACAGAGAAAAGCAGCTGCTGCTAAGTGAATTTTCGCCTATTATATTACTGAAAAAATAATAAATAAATAAAATGAAATCTTTTAGTTTTAGTCTCACTTTTATGCCTGCTATGCTCAAGGTGACGGTGATGATGAGAAATGATTGAAATGACGTAATGAAGAAAGTGGGAGGAAACGTGAAAATCCCGAGAAAACCCTCGCACAAGTTGTTTGTCCAACACAAAGGTCACTTGGCGCGAGGTGGGATTGAACTAGGAACCTCATGCACTAGAGGTGAACGCTCTACCACTGAGCCACCACGGCCTATTATACATTTGTCCAATACCAGACTACAGTTCATTGCATTGTGTTGGAAAGTTGAGGAAGGGGGCGGGATCTGAGGTGTCCCGTATTCTCATGGAGAAAATATGGCAGGTTTATTTACGCTGGAAGATGTTAATTTCATATAAGACATTTTAAAACATTTATTTATTTCATATAACATGAATTGAATCTTTGTTTTAAATTAATAGACCCCTTTTGGTATCCATATTTGGCGAACGTCAATCAGGCTTCTGGATGACTTGGTCTACATTTGTTCGTTCATCTGCCGAGCTCCTTCATGGCTACGCGGTTAGTGTACGCGTCTTCGGCGTGGGACCCGGGTTTGTTTCCCGGAGGGAGCTCATGTGGTTCGGATTCCAATTTAATCAGTAGGTCCCGTCTCATATAGCCTCGCTGCTGAAAGGGACATTAAACAAAAAATCAACTCAACTCGTTTGTCTGCCTCTACCACACACACTACAGGGTAGAACTTTCGGCCTTTTAAGTTAAAATTTTCAGAATACAAGCACGAGGCACTCTAAATTTCCTGTATAGATTTTGTCGCCATACCAAAGTAACATTTCAAAATGGCGGCTATTATTTCAAAACAGAGAGTATCCACGCTACGAACCGCAATTTTCAGTATTTTAAGTTGAAATTTTGACGGTGAAAGCACGAGATATGTTAAATTTGCGGTATAGATTTTCTCAGCGATCGAATGTAAAATTTCAAAATGGCGGCCATTTTTTTCAAAACAGGAATAAGTAGAAAATTGGGGAACCGGTCAAAACCCCCACAGCCAAAACCCCCACACTCAAGAAATGTCAAAACGCCCACACAAACGGTCATAACCCCCACACAAATGGACAAATCTCCCAAACGCACGAACGGTCAAAACCCCCACAGCCAAAACCCCCACACTCAAGAAATGTCAAAACGCCCACACGATCGGTCATAACCTCCACACAAATGGACAAATCTCCCAAATACACGAACGGTCATAACCCCACAGCCAAAACCCCCACACTGGTAGTCGGTCATAACCTCCAACGGTCATAACTCCCACACAAATGGACAAAACAGCCACACATAGCAACGGTCACAATCCCCACATAAATGGACAAAACTCCCACATGTAGAAATAGTCACAACTGCCACACAAATTGACAAAGCCCCCATACTCATGTATTGCCCTTGTACTTTTTAATAACATTTTTTATTCCACTTAAACTGATGTTGTAACTATTCTTCTTGGGCGTCATAAAGAGCCGCAACAAAGACGTGAAATGACGATCATTTCAGAGTGTGGGGGATTTGTCCGATTTTGTGGGAGTTTTGTCCATTTATGTGGGGATTATGACCGTTGCTATGTGTGGCTGTTTTGTCCATTTGTGTGGGGGTTATGACCGATTGTGTGGGCGTTTTGACATTTCTTGAGTGTGGGGGTTTTGGCTGTGGGGGTTTTGACCGTTCGTGCGTTTGGGAGATTTGTCCATTTGTGTGGGGGTTATGACCGATCGTGTGGGCGTTTTGACATTTCTTGAGTGTGGGGGTTTTGGCTGTGGGGGTTTTGACCGTTCGTGCGTTTGGGAGATTTGTCCATTTGTGTGGGGGTTATGACCGTTTGTGTGGGTGTTTTGACATTTCTTGAGTGTGGGGGCTTTGGCTGTGGGGGTTTTGACCTAGACCCGAAAATTGTTGCAAGTTTTGATAATGACAATCTTGAAATATAAATCACATTTTAACAATTTTCCCCCAAAGACATTGAAATATTTCGAAAAAACCCGATCAAACCCGAAAAACCTAATTAAAAACGAAAATACCCGAAATACCCATATGGGCCCAGGTGGGTTGGGCTTTTTCAAAAAAGCCCGGGTTTTTTCAAGCCCTGCTTCCCTTTATCTAATGAAAAAGTAAACAACACACGTAACAAACCGTGTATTGCACATGGCATTAGGGTTTATATTATGAAACTAAAAGAGCTGTTCAAACTTAGCAAACAAGCAAATAATATAGAATTTCTTGGTTATTATAAAAAATATAAACCCTGTACAAAAAAGTTATTAATAAAGCCAAAAGGGACTATTATAGTAATAAAATAAACAACGCACAGAATAAAGGCAGAGTCGTGGAAAATAATAAAGGTAAATTACGAAAGAGAAATAAAAAAACACAAAAATATAGAGTTACGTATAAAAGGCAGTAACTTACCTACAAATGACCCAAAGTTGGTTTCTGAGTACTGTGCCGGTGCTGTGCCATCAGTTTTAGCTCAGAATACGTAATAAATAAATGCAACGAAATGGGGATGGAACTGATGCACAACACGGTACTTAACTGTAAAATTGTGGTTGAATTTAAATAAAATTTCAAATGTTTCTAATTTTGAAAATGACTAGTAGGGAAAGGTGAGAGAGAGAGAAAGGTTATGATTAAAAGATAAAGGATGAGCACTGGCCTGATAGATCCAATGAAGCTGGCGTCGTCCTAGTCATCTGGAATGATGAATATCTTTCTCTGGAGAAGTCTGGATTAGCTGGAGACCGTCAACATCTGGATCTTAATCCTGTTGAACTGCAAGGGGCGTCGATAATGCCTCTTTACGATAATGTCCTTCCACATCTTCATTCTACTAGACTGCTGGAGCTTGTTGAGTCTGTGGTGATAAACCAACAGAATGGTACTCTCTGACTTGTGGAGTCGGTGGGATCCGCTTCTCTCCGATGATCCTGCACCTGTCCCAATCGTGTGTTGAATACCCCTTGTTGTTCTGGTCCTCGTGGTTTTGATCAATTCAAGAATGATGACCTAATCGGGAAGTATCAGGCTGTGCTTGAAGGTATGCGGAAAGGAAAGAAGGAAGCCAGTCGGGTTTATTTAACAAATATGGATTTACAAAAGCCGTCTGAGAATGTACACTTCTAATCAAAGTTTTCTTTCAAAGTTTTTAAAATTTCATGTTTCTTTATATCAAATACAGTCACTTCATTTCCAATGGACTGTTACTTCACACCCCCTCCTCGAAACCAAGATACACGAAAATTTCAATTTTCCGTAGTATAAAAAAATAATATTGAAGAGATTCCAGAAAAAAATGTTTGTTGAAAATAAAAGAGCTCTTTGTATAACATATTGTTTGTTTTGAATTAATTCTCGACTGCAAACTGCTGAGTGTATATTTCTAAGATTGTCCATGTAGTTCATTAGGTGACCTTGTGATATGTAACGATAGTGTCTCTGGGAAGATGGAAAGTAAGAAAAAGAAAAATAAACATTAGTGCTTGCATAATATCATTGTGAGTGACATGTGTCTTAAGGTGTTAGTGTAGAGTCTCGTTAGTGCTCAGGGAAGGGAAATGAAAGGTAGGAATAATACTAAATTTAATTATCACTAATACAGATTACTAAAACTTAGATATCGTACGTATAATAAAATCAAATCATAATCAAATAAATAAATATTTAATAATCCAATGTAGACCTATATATATATTTATATATATATATATATATATATATATATATATATATATATATATATATATATATATATATATATATATATATATATATATATACAGACTGTTCCATAATTCGTGTTATTTTCTATAGCGCTGGGAGAAGATGAAGTTTATACACTATTGATGTAAAATTTGGCACTCTTATTGAGAAATATCTGAATTTTTCGAATTTCTAAAGAAAATAAGAGAAAATTGCTGTTTAGCCCTCCTTTTAGGGGTGTAAACACGAAAGTTCATTTTCCTTATGGGAGATTCAATGTTAAATTTTAGAATCAGTTTTCTCCAGTAATTATTCGTGAAGATTTTGGAGCAAATGAGTTGTATTTGTTACAAAATGCAAAAACACTCATTCACAAAGCTAGTAAAGCCGTCTCAAATATTATTTTGCGAACGTCCCCCTTTTGGGGAGCAAGGGGCGTAAAAAGGAGGTGGGTGATATGTTACCAAAATCCCAAAATTTATTTTCAGAATGCTAGTAAGCGTGAGATTAATCACAAATGTCACAGAATTAATGTTCCAATGTCCTTACATGTAAGAGTGACTGATAATGGAGCTACAGCCCCCTTTCAAAAAAAAAAAAAAAATCACCATAAATATCCTTAGTAGAGACATAAGAAAAGAAGGTACTTTTGTTAATTAATGTGAAATTTGGCGTCATTGTATCAAATGAGTATGCGTTTTTCAAATCTGGAATGTTATTTTGATAACGCACCTCCTTATGGGGGCACAGGGGGCGAAGCACTAAATGATGGATCTTTATAAAAATTCAAAATTTTGTTCCAGAAATACCAGTGAGCGTCAGATTTTTCACCATTGTCACAGAATTAATATTCTAATGCTCCTTGCATGTGCCAGGGACTTATATGGGGCTATAGCCCCCTCTCAAAAAAAATCACCATAAATATTCTTAGTAGTGACATAAGAAAAGAAGGTACTTTTTGTCAATTAATGTGTAATTTGGCGTCGTTGTAGCACAAAGGTATGCGTTTCACATCTGAAATGTTATTTTAGTAACCACTGCCTTAGGGGGGCACAGGGGGCGAAGCATCAGATGATAGACCTTTATAAAAATTCCAAAATTTGTTCCGGAAATGCAAGTGAGGGTCAGATTAATCACAAATGTCACAGAATTAATATTCTGATACTCCTTGCATGTGTCAGTGACTGATATGGGGCTACAACTTCCCTTTCAAAAATCATATTAAAAATTCACCATAAATATCCTTAGCAGGAACATACCGGAAGAAGCTATTTTTTAAAAATCAATTAAGTTAAATTTGGTGTTATTGTGCTAAAAAGGTATGTGTCTTTTAATATGGGATGTTACTTTGGTACCGCATCGCCTTAGGGGGCACAGGGGGCGAAACATAAAACGATGGATGTTTATAAAAATTCCAAATTTTATTCTGGAAATGCCAGTGAGCATCAGATTAATCATAAATTTCGCAGAATTAATAATATTCCGATGTTTTTTGTATGTGCCAGTGATTGATATGGGACTACAGCCCCCTTCCAAAAATCACATAAAAAATTAGCCATAAATATTTTAGCAGGGACATCCGAGAAACCATTATTTCTTGTCAAATTAATGTAAAATAATTTATCTTAGTAAAAAGGTACGCGTGTTTGAAATATAGAATGTTATTTTGGTGACACCGGATTAGGAGAGCACAGGGCGCGCAGCATAAGCATTTGAATCTTTATTTTTAAAAAATCCAAATTTTATTCTGGAAGTGAGAATGAGTATCAGATTAATCACAAATGACACAGAATTAAGATTCCGATGCTCCTTGCAGGTGCCAGTGATTGATGTGGGGCTACAGCCCCCTTCCACAAATCACGATAAATATCCTTAACAGGGACACACCGGAAGAAGCTATTTTTTAAAATTAAGTAATGTGAAATTTGGCGCTGGCGTTTTTTATTTAAAATTCGGTATAATTTTGATAACGCACCACCTTTAGCGGCAAAGGGGGCGAAGCATAAGATTGTGGATCTTTATGAAAATTCCAAATTTTATTTTGAAAATGCTAATGAGCATGAGATTAGTCACAAATGTCTCAGAATTAATATTCCGATGCATTTTGCATGTCCTAGTGACTTATATGGGCTACAGCCCCCTTCCAAATATCACAAATATTCAGAATAAATATGTCATAATTAATATGTAAGTTGTCATTATTGGAAAACAACAAAAATATACAATAAACCTGGAAATTATTGTAAATGAATAACTTCTGACAGTGTAACATTATGCATGTAGCTTTGTTGTTATCTTGTCACTGGAAAATAATCAAAGAACTTTATATTTTTAAAAATCAATTAGGGCTCTTTCTATAGCAGAAAATCTCTCACACAAATCACCTACGTATTTTCTACACACTTAAGCAGAACCATCTCGAAACAGAACACAAAATGACAGTGGAAAACGTAGCAGGAACAAAAAAAAATCTTAATGAAAAGTAAGATCGTAAAAATTAAAAGTGAGCTTTAAGTTTCAATATTGTTTGCTTTATTCGTAAAAAAAAAAAAAAAAAAAAAAAAAAATCTTTGTAGTGTAGTTTTCTTAATATTTAAGCCTAAGCTTCGACGAGCAAGGGATTTCCTCGGTGAACTAGGAACAGATAACAACACCTGTCTTTTTGTTTCTTCTGTAGATACACTTGGAGATCTTTCTGCACTTTTTCAGATGAAAGATGGGCAGTGTGAAAACAATTGCTGCGGAACTATTTGTACAAACGGTGAATTTGCATATCGTGTACTTTTAATCCGAGTTCTTTAACTATACGGGATCTTGTTGCTCTTGCAGATTTTTCTGATAAAATGTACCATTCAATTACATTAGCACGCTGATCCTGAGTTAAAGACTGCATGATCGAGGACACTACAGTATGAATGCACTCTTAAAGTATACTGGAAACGACAAGTAATTATCAAATGATTAAGCCAGTCTATCCCCGAGATTCACCTACTATGTAATGTCCATTTCCAAAGAAGTCAATCTAACCCAGGTGTTGATTACAGACACAAAATCCTATTGAACTGTCAACACGTTAACTCGTAAATCGTTGGTGTATTGCGATAAGAAAGGTCTGAAACTGTTGTCAGCACACATGAACAAGAATTTGAGTCAGGAATTAGAGGGTGTTTTATAAACAAAAGTTTGTTGACATGGGGACAACTTACAGTGGGACGCCAACAAATGATTCGGACGTGTTCCAGTGCTTCTTAAACACACATCTCTTAGCATGCATTCTGAATAGACCAGAGAGAAGCATGGAAGATAATAAAACAAAGTGGTGTGGTTCTTTAAATGATTTTGGGACCGGGAAGGGGGAATTGAATCACTAAAGTGGACGCTGGCACATGGAGGTAGCTTCTAAGCATTAATTTTGGTATATTTCCAATATTTTGACGTTCACGGAAAATAACGAAAAGTTTGAATTTTTCTTACTGCCTATCTTCCCCAATTTGGAGGTTTGGCGTAATAAAACTAGAAACGCCTGTACATCATAGATAAAAGGGGAGGAAGAAGAGGAATGACATCGTATTTTCTACCTAAAACTGCTAATTTACAGCAAAATTCGTATAAATATAGAGCAAACTGCTTTCCGCAATTTACATTGAAACTCCAGTTAGGCCAATCAAATTTTGAATTGACGCCACTAAAAGAGATCAACACATGACCATTATCATATTTTCGCTTTAGCTTTTTTTCTAAACAAACATTTTTCGACACTAATGCCAAATTTCACTTAAATAATGAAAAATATTTACCTTCTGCCAGTAGGTCCTTGCGTATAAGGACATTCATCATGAATTTCTATTGTTTTATGAAAGGGAATTGTAGCCTAATATCAGTCACTGGTACAGTCCGCAGCAAAAAACCTGCAACATGAGCATATACGTTTATTGTGAAACGACGAAGTCTTTTGCTCCAAAATAAGTGTGCAGGGGAGGACGCCGAGGTTTCTCCTGGCGTGATTCATGCCACTTACACGTTATGTTGATTCCCTGTGCTGTTAGTAGTAGTTTCACAAAAAGCTTACATGCTCATGTTCCAGGTTCTTTGCTGCGGACTGTACATGGAAATAGCATAGGAGCATTAATTCTTTGCGCCTTGCAATTAATTTTATGCTCATTGGCACTACCAAAATAAAATTTGGAATTTTTATACTTCGGCCCCTGTGCCCTCCAAAGCCAAAACTTACCAACTTACCCTTTGTCCCATGTTACCAAAATAACATTTCAGATTTGGAAAATACATAACTTTTTATTACAATAACGCCAAATTTCACATTAATCGACCAATAGAAAAAAAACATCTTCTGGTATGTCCCTGTTAAGGATGTTTATCGTGATTTTTGGTGATTTGTGGAAGGTGGCTGTAGCACCACATCAATCACTGGCACACGCAAGGAGCATCGGAATATTAATTCTGTGCCATTTGTGATTAATCTAATACTCACTCACACTTCCAGAATAAAATTTGGAATTTTTATAAACATCCATAGTTTTATGTTTCGCCCCCTGTTCCCCCCTAAGGCGGTGCGTTATCAAAATAACATTCCAGATTTGAAAAACGCATACTCTTTTGATACAATGACGCCTAATTTTACATTAATTAAAAAATACCTTCTTCTTGTATGTCCCTACTAAGGATATTTGTGGTGATTTTTTAAATTTTTGAAAAGGGGCTTATAGCCCCTTATAAGTCACTGGCACATGCAAGGAGCATTAGAATATTAATTCTGTGACAGTTGTAAAAAATCTGACGCTCACTGGTATTTACGGAACAAAATTTTGAATTTTTATAAAGATCTATCATTTAGTGCTTCGCCCCCTGTGCCCCCATAAGGAGGTGCGTTATCAAAATAACATTCCAGATTTGAAAAACGCATACTCATTTGATACAATGACGTCAAATTTCACATTAATTAACAAAAATACCTTCTTCTCATATGTCCCTACTAAGGATATTTATGGTGATTTTTTTTTTGAAAGGGGGCTGTAGCTCCATTATTAGTCACTCTTACATGTAAGGACATTGGAACATTAATTCTGTGACATTTGTGATTAATCTCACGCTTACTGGCATTCCGAAAATAAATTTTGGGATTTTGGTAACATATCATCCACCTTCTTTTTACGCCCCTTGCCCCCCAAAAGGGGGACGTTCGCAAATAATATTTGAGACGGCTTTACTAGCTTTGTGAATGAGTGTTTTTGCATTTTGTAACAAATATAACTCATTTGCTCCAAAATCTTCACGAATAATTATTGAAGAAAACTGCTTCTAAAATTTAACATTGAATCTCCCATAAGGAAAATGAACTTTCGTGTTTACACCCCTAAAAGGGGGACTAAACAGCAATTTTTTCTTATTTTCTTTAGAAATTCGAAAAATTCAGATATTTCTCAATAAGAGTGCCAAATTTTACATCAATAGTGTATAAACTTCATCTTCTCCCAGCGACTTCATGGCTCTGGATAAGTAGAGTAACAAATAAAACACAGTTCTGACCAGAGCAGAATGAAATATATTAAAAACTATACTTATAATGTGTTACAGTTTCAAGGACCTAACGTCCTCTTCATGAGACACAAACACTCGATCGGAGTGTTTGTGTCTGATGAAGAGGACGTTAGGTCCTTGAAACTGTAACACATTGTAAGTATAGTTTTTAATATACTTCATTCTGCTCTGGTCAGAACTGTGTTTTATTTGTTATATATATATATATATATATATATATATATATGTATGTATGTGTGTGTGTGTGTGTGTGTGTGTGTGTGTTCCTCTAATGCAGAAAATAACTTCAATATCAAACGTGAGTAATACGCGAGAAGAAAAAAAAACGGTGTAATACTATCTAGCTAACCAAAGATAGTAAAGTTAGACTACACAAGAAGGGTACTGATTTCAGTTTGAGAAAAATGAGTTTTAAGTTATTTAGGCTTACAGCGTCCGTTGACTGGAAAAGAATTCCAAGATATGGTTATAGCCCCATATACTGGCTGTAATCAAACTATATGAAATCAGCACGAGAGAACTATTCACCACATATAACCTACAACCCTAACATATAAATTCTTCTTATCTTCATCTTCTTAAATCTTGTCCTCTTCGGGCATCGAATGCTGGACATCAATCATGGTATCGAATCTTAGACATTTGAAGGGATGGAGCATGGTTCTTGCAATCTTGACTTCAATCTTCTTAATATATCCATTAAAACATCTATCCATATGCGTGTCGTTGATTTTCTTCATTCTTCACATACTCACATTTCAAAAAAGTAAGAAACTTCTGTAGTGATACGCTGTCCAATCAAACGAAATGGTACAATTCTTGAAGATACCAACATGTTCCAAAATTCGAAGTATTCCAAGTTTCAAAGTGTTCTACCGGTAAATTTAGATGTACAAATCAAAACCAAGATAAACTTACTTCTAAGCGTGGCAAGTGCTAAAAGAAAGTTCATCATCCATCTACAAGGTGTTCCTATCCACAATCTAATCTTCAAGAAAAGTAATCCACATACAAGTTACGTGCGGACAGACGGACTAACAGATTCTTCATCAATGGGAAAATATATGGGGAGTAATCGCTGATAAATGTCCCAATTTTCTCTATCATAAACACAAAATATGATACGGTCTACGTCATCTAGATGTTCCTCTAAAAATATTCTTGTTGTAGCCAAGGCAATTTTGGCAGCTTCTAACTTCGGAAATTTAAATGCTCCAGTCGAAATATTAGGTAATACAATTGTAGAAAGATCATTCTCCAACATCGCTTTAAAACAATTTTTGTATGTCTCTCGTAAAATCTTCTTGTCTGAATTCCGTGGTCCACATGTCATAATTACATAATTAGCTGGTAGACGATAACCATTGGCAATTTTCGCTTCTCCTGGCTTCAATGATGATATGGTCATTCTTCTAAAAATTCAGACCCAGCTGCGTCTTGAATGGCTTTATCTGCAGCACCTAAAGGAGTTAAGGTTTCATTGGTCGGATTTACTAAGGCATCTGCTTTTATGTCCACTATGTTACCTTTATAAATACTTATCTTCTGATTGATGGCAGTATTACAAGCAAATTTCGGTTTTTCTTCTGTGAAATTCTTCCCTATAGTTGCCCACGTTGGTAGATTTTCGGCAATCACAACATCCTTAATATGAAGCGAAGGGATGAAAACTTCTTCTTCTAAACATTGTTTCTTGGGGTTGAAAATCTCTTCAGTTGGTGGTTCTTGATGGTCTTCGCGTCTCGTCTTCTTCTTTTTCATCGTATGGTCTTCCGTGCAGACGTTGATAGGCATCTCTTCGTCAGAGTCTTCAAAATGGTCTTTCTCTTCCGGGTTTTCCTTCTCATAAAACTTCTTCAATCTCTGGACTGCTATGCTGTCTATCTTGTAAGATCCTCGGGCGGTCTTATACTTAACAAAATATGAATTTGGATTTTCCACACGTTCAATTATGCCTGGACCAATAAACTTTCCGCTGAATGCTTTGGCGTGACCTTTTTTTCTTGTGGTGTCTAAAATCCAAACTTTTTCTCTTTTAAAAACAGGTTTCGTATGTCTCTTGTCAAAAAATTTTGTTGCCGTTTTATGACATTTGTAAAGATTTTCTTGCGCTTTGTCTCTAATCTCTTGTAATTGCTGCAAACGAATAGCATTGTCTTCGTATTGACACGGAGTATTTAAAATTGCCTGATGAAGCAACACGGGCGTCATTTCAGACTTCGCTTGAGGGGGGCAAGATCACCACCCACATAAGACTTCACATTTTGTACTAGTATATTAGTAGACAATCTATTAAAGAATATATATTCCTAAAAGTCTTGGGAGGCAATTGCCCCCTCCTGCCCTCCCTAAATGACGCCCCTGTGAAGCAACCTAGGTTTGGAGCCAAAAAGACATTCAAATGGTGAAATTTGAGACGATAAATTCTTGGTGACGTTAAGCGAAAAAACTATGGGTTGAAATAAGTCAATCCATTCTCCTAAATCTTTGTCACAAAAAGCTGATTTCAATCGTTGTTCTGTTTCTAATACTAATTTCACACACACCATTACCGTAATGTCCATGTACATTTACAAATCGCATGTTAGCACCAATCATAGCACATAATTCTTTAAGAAGTCCACTAGTGAAGGCACTGCCTTTGTCTAAGAGAATTTCATAAAAAAATCCAAACTTTAAAATTACTTTATGATAAAGAAATGAAGCCAAAGTACTTGCTGTAACATCAGGAAGGGAATCTGCAATTATGTATCTAGTACAACTGTCTACTACAACTATCATATATTTGTGATTTAACATATTATTGGGGGAATAATTCCCAGCTACATCTATGTGGATGCGATAGAAGGGGGGAACGGAGGGATAAGTAAGCAATGTACCATACGGAGAACCAATTTTCGATTTCGATACTTGACATATCGTACATTCTTTACATTTCTGATATATAAACAGGGTATGTCCGGAAAGTAATAGGACTGAGTCGATTTTAAACAAATATTGAGCCAATCGTTACAATTCTTTAAAAACTTTCAAAATAGGCTCTTTCTGCGTCGATGCAGCGCTGCCAGTGCGATTTCCAAGCATTGAAAGCGTCACGGAAGTTATTCTCCGGAATAGTTTTGAGAGCCGCGGTGCAAGCTCCTTGGATCCCCTCTGTCGTCTCAAAATGCTTGCCTTTCATCGGGCGTTTCAGGCGAGGAAACAAAAAGAAGTCCGGGGGGCCAGATCTGGGCCGTAGGGCGGCTGCGGAAGCGTTGCGATGCCGGCCTTGGTCAGGTAGCTGTTCACAAGAAAGGCGGTGTGAGCCGGGTAGTTGTCGTGGTGCAGCTTTCAGTCGGCTCCGATGTCTGCTCGGACCCGACTGACCCTTCGTTTGAGTTTCTTGAGCACTTCCACGTGAAACTTGGCGTTGACGGTTTGTCCAGGAGGAACAAATTCATGGTGGACGATGCCTTTGATGTCAAAAAAGACAATGAGCATCGTTCTCATTTTGGATTTGCTCATTCTTCCTTTTTTGGGCGAGGAGACGCCGGCGTGTGCCACTCGGAAGATTGCCTCTTTGTCTTGGGATCATACTCAAAGATCCATGATTCGTCACCTGTGATTACGTTATTCAAAAATTGGAGGTCACTTTCACACATGTTCAAATTTTCTTGGCACAATTCCATTCCCCGCAATTTCTGGTCATCAGTGAGCACTTTTGCGACAATCTTCGCGCACACCTTGCGCATGTTCAAATGCTCCGTCACAATTTCATGAACCACAGTTTTTGGTAAATTTAACATCTGACAATAAAACGAATACTTAGTCGACGGTCTGAGTTCAAAACTTCGCGCACACGAGTCACATTGTCGGTGTTTGTCGAAGTCGAAGGTCTTCCAGCACGGTCTTCATCGGCGTCTTCTTCCCGGCCCTCCGAAAAGGCCTTGTGCCACCGAAACACACCACTTCTTGCTAAAGCATCATCTGGGTAAGCCTACTTGATCATATCAAACGTCTCTGTCGCAGATTTACCGAGTTTAACACATAATTTAATCGCGTACCTCTGCTCTAACGAACGCTGCGTTTTCGGCTTGCACCACTCACAGAAACCCGTCGCGCGAAAAAGCCTGTCCTGACTCTCCGTGTGCTCGGAGACAACTGACCAGCCGCTCGTTCATTAGCTAGGAACGCCCTCTACCGGATCCAGTCGGTGCGCGCACACTCCGAAGTACAGTCATGGCGGAATAAAATCAGTCCTATTACTTCCCGGACAAACCCTGTATTTCTTCCTGTTGGAAAAATACACTGTTTTAACTAACATATCATAGGTTTTGGAATAACCAGAATGAGATGATCCCAATGCAGACGTATGACAAGCATTAAAGTAGGAACGCAAAGAAGTAGGAACTGCAACCAAAATTTTTATACCTTGAGAAGTTTTTTTTTTGTTTCCTATACAAAATTCCATCTTTAAGAGTAAAATATAGTGCTTGGCTTCTATTTTAGGATTTCTATTTTCTTTCTGTTTCAACCAAGAAAAAATATCTTTAAAAAAACGAATCTTTACTCTGTTCGTTTGCCAGATTTGACTCATTTAAAATTGAAAATGAATTTGTGGTCTGAGTAAACAAAATTTTCGGATCTTCTTGATTCTTTTTCTCGTCTTCCAAATATCTAGGGGGGTTAGAAAAACGTGAAATGGCGTCTGCCTCTATATTACTGGAGCCACTGAAGTGTGAAATAGTAAAATTGTACGATTCGATTTCACTTAACCATCTAGAAATTTTACTTACATTCTTTGTTTGCTTCAAATAAATTAAACTATGACAATCTGTCTTCAAATAAAAATGACGTCCCAAAAGAAAATACCTAAATGAACGTAATGAGTATAACAATGCTAGTAATTCAAGCTGATATGGGTGTAATTTTCCCTCACTAGGAGATGTTGCACGACTACAATAACTAATGAGTACTAGATTTGTGTCGTCAGGTGAATTTTGAGGTTGTTTCATTAGACCAGAAAGAGCGACTTTGCTGGCATCAAAATAGAGATACAGAGGATAATCAGGCTTGTATCTCATTAGACAAGGTGCTGAAATGATGGCTTGTTTGATATTATTGAATGCTGTCTCCTGTGCGTCCTTCCAACGAAAAGGAGCGTCTTTTTTCAGCAAAGAAAGTAACGCTTCTGCTAATTGACTGAAATTAGGTAAATACGAACGAACGAAAGAAGCCAATCCTAAAAAACTTTTGACCTGTTTCTTTGTTTTGGGACGTTGATAGTTGGAAATTAAGTTAATTATTCGTTTCGAAATAGACAAACCATCTTTACTAACAGTGTGACCTAAAACATCTAATGAAAAATATCCCAATTTTGTTTTTTCTGGGGAAAGCTTTAAACCAATTTCTTTTATTCTTTGAAGCAACATACGAGTTAAGTGCACAACTTCATCAAAACTATCACTAGACCAAAATAATCGTCAACATAGGCAAATATTTTATCTTGTGGAAGACCTTCTAAGGTGAGTTTCACTAATCTGTTGATACCACTAGTAGATGTCTTGACCCCTTGGGGCAAAAAATTAAAATGATACGATCCCACGCCCGGAATCGAAAAAGCTGTAATAGGTTTAGATTCTTCAGTAAGGGGAATATTAAAGAATGCTCCAAAAACGTCGCTAGAACATAGATATTTACGTCCTTACAAATTAGTCAAAATATCCTGGATAGGAGGGATCGGAAAACTGTCAGGAACCATTTTTTTGTTGATATGACGGGCGTCTTGTATAAATCGATACTGTCCATTCTTCTTTTTAACAAGCATTACCGGAGAATTATACGGACTAACACTAGGCTCAATGATCTTACTTTTCAATAAAATATCTACTTGTTTTTTGATCTCATCCCGTAGATGAAATGGTATCGAAAATTGGGGTCGATTTACTGGGGTATTGTCTACTAATTCAATTTTATGCTTATATCCTTTAGCACAACCATAATCAAATTCATTCCAAGAAAAACTAGAGCAAAATTCCTCTACTAAATCATATAATTGCTGTTGTTGATGTGGCAACAATTCAGGGTTAACATTTACTCTATATTTATCATAACCTTCAGGAAAAGATTTCATATCTACTGCATTAACTTGATAAACATTATTGTTAGTGCTATTTTGTTTCTTGAAGTTGGTATCACTGATAACATGTTCGGCAGAACCCAAAACAACATATTTTTTCAAGTAAAGTTTACTTTTGGTAGGGTTAATCACAGATATTAGCGGATGAATTTCGTCTACAACTGATTTACGCACAAAAATTTCTGCCTGCGTATCTATTAACTCATTGGGAACTAATAAATTGCGATTTCCTGCAAGATCATTTACTTTCTTTAATGTAACCTGAACACTTGAATTAGGAGGCAAAACAACAGAGCGAGCCACTAAAAATTGAGGTTTATATAATTTTGCTATATGGTTAGAAATTTCATCAAAAGATACGTATGGCGGCAATTCAATTCTTGGAGGAATACCAAATTTAACAACACTAAAATAATTCTTATTGTGATCAACCATTGCAAGATTACTTTTCAAAAAATCTTGGCCAATTATGCTATTATACGGAAAATTATTATACACTCGAAAGAGATGCGTAAAATACTGTCCTCCTAATTTAAATTTCACTAAAGCGATTTGATCACTTCCTTGAGAATTTCCTGTGATACCACGAATAAAAGTCGTTCCTTTGAGTATTTTATGCTTATTACTTAAACTATTACCAGAAATTATACTGACAGTGCTGCCTGAATCCAATAGAAATAAATGCGGCTTATTATCAATATATGCTTTAACATGAGGCAAATCAGCTTCATATTGAATAGGCACATAATATCGCTTACTATTGCTAACATTATTACACATATTATTGTCTACTTTATTCCTATTATTCGATTTAACATTCTCATTTACATTGACTCCATTGACAGAAGCAAGACGCTGCGAATGAGAGGAGGATGCGTTGGATGGATTTCTTCGCTCCAAAGGCGAACGCTCAAAAGATTGTATACACACAGATTTTCCTTTGTGTGCGTGATAAACTTTTGCCAGCGCAGTTCGTTGCACAAGGCTTTCTAACTGGACTTTGATACCGTCTAACTGAGCTATCAAGCTATTTCTTTCTTCAGGCTGACCTACAATTTCATTTACGTTCTGAATATTAGAATCTAAAGTATTTTCTTTTTGCTGTATAGCATTCTTACTAACAG
Source organism: Thermobia domestica (assembly GCF_964235325.1). NCBI lineage: Eukaryota > Metazoa > Arthropoda > Insecta > Zygentoma > Lepismatidae > Thermobia > Thermobia domestica. The sequence goes on from NC_137467.1 coordinate 65,929,590, forward strand.
GATATATATTGTATTCGTTTATTATTTCCAAGGACTTCAATTGCTGACTACGCATTCTAACAAGAAAATTAACTCTTTCCTCTAGACCTAAGGACTTTGCTAACTCAATAACAGCCTTATACGATTTACTTACAACTACAGAATAAAACGAAGGCAATAACCCATTGATTATCAAGTTAAGTTGTTCGGTCACTGGCATCTTCGGATCGTACTCAAGTATTAATTTCCATTTATGAAAAATGTAATCTAAAACAGATTCAGAATCTAGCTGCTCTCTATTTCTCATTTCTTGCTCTAAAACTTGCGAAACTATATTATCTTCATAAGCCTCTATTAGATTCTTCTTAATCTGTACATACATTAGATTATCATATTCTGCGGTTGATTGTAAAGCTAACAGATAAGCACGAGCCCCGTTTTGTAGACAATACGGCAACAAATGACGTTTCTGTACATCACGTAGGTTATGAAGGACAGAAAAATCCTCAAAATGACTAAAAAATGACTGAACTGACTCGTTCAATTTGCCAGAAAATTTGGGGGGTTCTACTAAACGATCTAAGGCAAAAGATATAGCACTAGTACTCTCCATTATATATATTTCCAAAATCACACTTGAGATAAATATCTTACACTACTATGTATATGTATATCCAACACCAAAATGTAAATAACACTTCTTATATACTAACACAAAGAAAAACAAAATATAGTAACTTGGCAAAATTTTCTCTTCTCACCCACTTAATCATTCAACTAAAGAACAATAAAACAAAGAATTACTCTAACAGAGCAAATGAATAAACGTAGCGAAGGTGGGCGGGTGGGGTAAAATAACTCTACTCAATTTCTCTCAACAAACTATAAATTACTCAGATACTGCACAAATTACTCAAAATACATCGTTTCTACCGTATAAAATCTCTAAAGTACCTGACTTATTTATCGAAATATTTAGAATCGTAAAATTTAATCATAGAGTCGTAATCTATCGAAATTTTGGGATCGTAACAAAGGCGTAAGCCCAACAGCATCTCCATCATGTAGCGCTGCTGTGCCATCAGTTTTAGCTCAGAATACGTAATAAATAAATGCAACGAAATGGGGATGGAACTGATGCACAACACGGTACTTAACTGTAAAATTGTGGTTGAATTTAAATAAAATTCAAATGTTTCTAATTTTGAAAATGACTAGTAGGGAAAGGTGAGAGAGAGAGAAAGGTTATGATTAAAAGATAAAGGATGAGCACTAGCCTGATAGATCCAATGAAGCTGGCGTCGTCCTAGTCATCTGGAATGATGAATATCTTTCTCTGGAGAAGTCTGGATTAGCTGGAGACCGTCAACATCTGGATCATAATCCTGTTGAACTACAAGGGGAGTCGATAATGCCTCTTTACGATAATGTCCTTCCACATCTTCATTCTACTAGACTGCTGGAGCTTGTTGAGTCTGCGGTGATAAACCAACAGAATGGTACTCTTTGACTTGTGGAGTCGGTGGTCCTCCAACGGTGGGATCCGCTTCTCTTCGATGATCCTGCACCTGTCCCAATCGTGTGTTGAATACCCCTTGTTGTTCTGGTCCTCGTGGTTTTGATCAATTCAAGAATGATGACCTAATCGGGAAGTATCAGGCTGTGCTTGAAGGTATGCGGAAAGGAAAGAAGGAAGCTAGTCGAGTTTATTTAACAAATATGGATTTACAAAAGCCGTCTGAGAATGTACACTTCTAATCAAAGTTTTCTTTCAAAGTTTTTAAAAGTTCATGTGTCTTTATATCAAATACACAGTCACTTAATTTCCAATAGACAGTTACTTCACAGTACTTAATTACTTTTGTTCGGTTGCAGAGAAAGCTATACGTGATGTACCTACCAATAAGTAAGTTTCTTCTTCTTTTTAAATTTTACGTCCCACAGTTATGCCGGTTAGGCTAAAGGAGACGGTGATGATGAGAGATGAGTGAAATGGTGGAATGAAGGAAGTGGGAGGAAACGGGAGAACCCCGAGAAAACCCACGAGCACGATGTTTGTCCACCACAAAGTTCACTTGGCGGGGGCTGGGATCGAACCCGGGACCCCAAGCACCAGAGGTGAACGCTCTACCACTGAGCCACCGCGCCCCCCCCAATAAGTAAGTTTGATAATAAAAGGTCTGCAGGAATGGATGATATTCCACAGTTTCTTTTGAAGAAATGTATCCAAATTATCGCACTTGCATTAGCGGACATCATTAATCCAAGGAATCTTCCTTGATGCACTAAAACTCTCAGTCGTTAAACCCTTGTTCAAAAAAGGATGTAGAAACGAAATAGAAAACTACCGTCCCATATCACTTTCTTCTGTTATTTCTAAACTTGTTGAAAAACTAGTATGTAAGCGACTACTAAGTTTCATTAATGAACAAAACTTAATCACGAAAACGCAACACGGATTTATAGAAGGCAAACCCACAATTACTGCCATATATGAACATATCAAAGTAGCTATAACGTCTGTTGATCAGAAAGCCAATACTGTCGGCATATATTGTAATGTCTCTCAAAAGCGTTTGATTGTGTAGACCATGATATACTTTTTGGTAAATTAGAGAAGTATGGCATTAGGGATATTGCTTTGGACTGGTTCCAAAATAATCATACTTGTACAATCGTAAACAAATCGTACAAATTCTTCATATGGACGAAACAAGTAAAAGTCTGAGCAAAATAAACTCAAATGAACGAATAAATAGAAAAGGTGTTCCACAAGGATCAGTTTTAGGAATCAATCCAAATCAAGCATGTGATCAGATTTTGAATAAAATACAGAATAATTGCTGTTTGATCGCCTTCGTTGTTTGCTCTACCAGCCTGTATAAGTTACATTTTCGCCCATCCCAATAGTTTAATCCAATGAATGGTAATGTTACCAGCACTCAACGAAAAAAAAGTAGCTAAAAATAGCCAGGATTAGGTAGAAAAAATAGCAAGCTTTCGCGCTGAGACAAGGCTAAATAAATTCGGTTCCTATAATAACAAACTCAAAGGAAAACTCCCCTAACAGAAATAAATGTCATCATCATCTACTTCAGATTGAGGCATAGGTTGTCTTTTTATTGATTGCTTGTACAGGGCTGCTTTCGTTTTAAATAGCTGCAAAACTGTGGCTGAAAATTCATAGAAGTAACACTTTTGCACATGGCGCAACCCAAATATCACTCCCAAATTTGAAAAAAGTGTTTTTGTTTTCAGCCTGTTACTGAGTCTATTTTCGACTATATTCCTTTGGTCAGGCCCGCAACCAGTCACAGAGGTTTGGGTGGCCATGAATATGTTAAGGGAACAAATTATTAAATATTCTCTTACAAATAGCTAAATTGTGTTTTTTGTATTAATAATAGCATTTTGTGCTAAGGTTTGGAGGTGCCCGAAAAGTTTACAGGAGCCTGCCCACCTCTAGTATCGGGCCTGCCCCCGGTTGAATACACACTTCTGCGTTCGAATGTTGAAGCATTAGTATGAAAGAAAACCAACGAAACTAATTCTGAAAATGGACTCTCCTTATTTACTTCTTGCAAAAATTCTTCATGTAAGACATGAATTCATGTTTGCCACTTATTTCAGTTTTATCGATATTATCTTCAAATCCCAAAGTGAAAGCTAAAGATTAGCCACTAAAAAATTTTCATTGGTTTGAAATCATGGGCGGAGCTATGGCGGGGGGTGGGGCATAGGAAGCACTGCCCGTCCAACTTTTTGATATAAAAATAAAAATGCCACAGTAAGAAAATTGTCAAGAATTAGTTGTTCATATTAACTCCACACTCGTGTCCCCCATTCCTAACTTCGCCTATGTTTGAAATACTGATTGACGCTGAAAAGCGTCGTCTTGTAAGAATGCGTATATAATCGGGAAATCTATTCTGAATTTCTTTAACGAATTTATTACTCAAACTTACACTTCTTCCCTGAAGATTTTTCTCAACGTCTACTGGAAACTTTACAAGTTTTGAACTCATTCTCTACTGTGTAACCAAGCTAAGGGGAGGAACCAATATGGCCATTAATACTATCATTTAAGGAGTCAATTTTAGCAGTGGAGTTTAGAAACGACCCGTTCGAGAGAGTAATGCTCCCGGAAATACTTTTTTTCTTGCGCTACTCTAGTCGGGTGTTTTACGTACTATCCTAGCCAGCTGTAAGTTGGTCACAAAATTAATATCTTGGGGATCAAGGTGGAACAAAACCAGCCTTGCGGGGCTTCCCACAGTTCCCCACATGTCTGGCCACTGTTCACCCCAATTCCTGCTTGAAGATCTTCACTTTGTACACGTGTTGGTCTTCCTGCAAGTAGTGCGTCTTCGAGTGTTTCGTCACCGTCCTTAAATTTGTTAAACAACCGCTGCACTGTCCGCATAGTCATGACACCCCGACTAAAGACCTGGTATATCTTCCGGCTGCAGCTGCGTTTGATCCCAGTTTGAACTCGTACCCTAGAATACAGGCCCGTATGACGCTCTGTGGAGGTCCCATGTTCACTTTCTCCTTACGCAAGTTTACGGCGTGACTGAACTGCTACAACCACATAGTATGTTGGATATACCCACACCAAAAACTGACCTTCGGCTTATTTCCATTCGCATTAAACTCAAGGTGTAAGGGTCAGTTGAACACGGACCTCCACAAAAAAGAAACTTATGATGTCTTTAATGCATTACTCAGTCATCTTCATCCCTCTGTTGATTAACTGATATTAATTTTTTATACTTGATCGGACAACTACACATTGGAGTGCAGAACAAACGGCGATTCTTACATTTGCATTTCAAACTTGTTTGTAGAAGCGTCACAAATGTGTCGCAAAAGAACGTTGCCACTGTCTTGAGAAAGACTTATCGGCAATTTACAAAGGTAATTAAACGTGTAAAATGTAATGATTTGATTAGTGGAAAAATGATAAAAAGTTATAAGATGAGTATAAAGGTATATGACATACAGGGGCGTTCCGAAGGCTCATAAGGGCGTTAATGTGCCGAATGGATAAGTATGATGTACCGAATAACGAGAGGCACTCATTAATTTATCTTGCAATAGAAAGGTCCCCAGAACCAACTTTCTGGAGTATTATCTGTTTGCCGTATGGTTACATAAAGAGTCTTGTACATTATTCGTTTATCAGTACACAGTTTGAGACCTCAAAATGAGACAAATGATGTTTGCCAGGGGTAGCACATTTTTCACAGTTTCAGCTGTACTCATTACACCTGGTAATGATACTTCACTCACGCACTGATCACTGAGTATTTCCAACTCGGATAGCTCTGCAAAAGAATCAAACTTTGAAGCTGCTGCTGGATATAAAGAAACTGCTCCTTCAACACGGCTAATATTGATATTTTTCCTCTCCATGGATGCACTGAAAATTGAGAAAAGAGGTTTGACTATTTCTACGCACTTCTTCAGATTTTCCTTGGACAAGATAAGAAGCGTATCTAACACTGCTATAAACTCCTTTGAATAAAAAGACTCCAGAGTATGATGAACTTGCGACTCCGCGTTGTCATCCAGACGTTTAGGCGCTACACGACGACGATGGTGACGATTGAAGTCAATTTCAGCATCAACACCCAAAGAGTCTGCGAACGAAATGGCACTCAGAATCAGATTCTTCATTCCTTCACTATCACTCCTGATATCTTCCAATGATCTTATGACGCTTTCAATGATAACAAATGCCTCAGGAATGTTTAGTTCCTTCTCTTCAAGTTTCTATGTTAAAATCTTAACCTTATACATAATATTTTTCATAAACATTATTGAAACAATGAAGTCAAAACACAACTTCTTTCTCAGACTAAGCGCTACAGATTTTGTGTTATTATCAAACTGACAAGACGTAGACATTGTATTTAGAACCTTCACGACTTCATTAAGTGATGCCCAGAGAGCTGTGATTGTTTCGGCGGCCCTGTCCAACGGGTCTTTGAAAGGCTACGCAAATGAAGTGCTACTTTAGATTTGGATAGTTCGCTACTTAAGAAATTAAAACGTTTTATACTTGATGTAAAAAATACATACACATTTTCAAGGACACTAAAGAACTCACCAATAATAGCACTTGCATCACAACTATGTTTCAGAAACGTGTTAGCTCTGTGTGCCTGACAAGGCAAGTAAGAGATTTCGCGCCCTACAATTTCAGATAACTTTCTCTGTGCTCCTTTGTTTTCTCCTGATATTGCGCTGGCACAATCGTAAGACTGAAATGCTATATGGTTCAAATCTAATTCATTCCTTACAAGAACATCATAAATTGTTTTTGGAATTCCCTCACCAGTCTTGTCAGGAAGTTCAACAACTTCAAGAAGTCGCTCCTTAGCCTTACCCTCTTCATCAACATAACGAACAACAACAGAAAGACGGTCTTTATTAGAAGTGTCAGGCGTCGAATCTGCCATAACTGAAAAAATTTCCGCCTTTTTTATTTCATCAATAATTTTTTTCTTGTTTCTGTTGCAAGTAGTTTTATGAATTCATTCTGTGATTTCTTTGCCAAGTAAGACACATGATATGGACGCAAATTCCGATCATAAAGCCACTTTTTCATTACACTGCAATGCCTAGACATAAGCTGAACGAGTTGCTGAAGGTTTCCATTGCAGTCATCGCAACCACCACGAAATGCCAAACCTTGTCTTTCTAAAGTACGAGCGATGTCCATTAAAATTTTTAAAGCCTGTGTGTTGTAAACATTCTCCTCTTCCTGTCTAATTATCTCCTTTCGTTTTGTTTTACTCAATAGAATGTCAACGTGAGTTGTCTTTGAAACAAATTGCAATAGTCTTGAAGTGCTGCTTTATGTGCTTTCGAAGAAAAGTGTTGTGCCAATTTGCCGTCTTTAGACTTACCAATGCTTTTCATTCTATGCCACTGCCTTACACCTAGTCGATCCCAAGCTTCATCAGCACATTCTCTGTCAACACCCTCTGGAAAAAGGGGTTTTACAATGATCAAAGCTTGTAGAAAACCTTACTTTTACAAGTACAATGACAGTGACTCAACAAAGAATAAGGATGTCTAAAAGTAAAATATAGTAAAGCGATAAGCGATGAAAAAGATGTTAATTAAGAAGCTGAAAACAGTCATACAATAATGTATAGTTTATACTGTAATTGCAAACGATTTCATTAATTTACTGTATTAATTTACTGAAGGGTTGGTGGGTGGTACGTGATGTCGTAAGCTAAGAAATGAACACGAGTGGCCAAACCATGCCACTATCCTCAGGCTGCCGGTTGCCAGTCCGAACACGGCAGTTCCATAGGTGGTGGACAGTGGAAAGACTCTCCAAAGAACAAAAACAAAGAAACGGGAAAGAGTAAGAGATTTAAGGGAAAATCCCTCCGGAACCAAAACTGGCAAGGTAATAACTGAAGGAGGGAGTGCTCTGGAAATAGTGGAGGGCGTACCAATTTGAATTGCCTAGGGCGCCGGGAGGTTAGAAACGGCCCTGGCTGTAGCTAGTATAAGCCAGAATTATATTCAAATATATGATTTGTTATTACAGCAGCAACAGGTATGACAGCAACTTCGAATGACTTAACTAGTTTTAACCTTAGATAGGCTAACTGTCATTACTAGTAGTGTTCCGTATTTGTTTAGACCCCTACTCTTTTATAACTGTATCTCATTTTTCCTCTGACGAGAGCAACGCCTAACCGAGCATTCACTGAACTAAACGCCGTTAAAACATATATTCGTAGCACAATGGCGCTGATGAAGTTGAACTCTCTGGCATGGAAAGTGAATAAAAAGCCTCCTCATTGATATTGAAACATTAGTTAACGAATTCCTCTCCGAAAAAGATTATTTGCACGGTTGTTTTTCAGCTGGTAATTTATAGGTATACTGAAGCTTGTTGAAATTCCTCCATAGTTCTAGAGGCGAGACACTGAAACCATTCGTACTATGGGGGGAGTTGGCGTGTAAAACTAGTCAAATACGAACGATGTTAGTGTTGAATTCATAGTTTTTGGGGTTGCAAGAATGAATAGTGACACATGTCGATGCTGCTTAAGTCCAAGTTAAGCCTTGGTTTTCGTGGAGATCAGAGTGAGAGGGTGACAGGCAAAAAAATCGAAAACATCCAATATTTGTGTCGAGAGTATAGTTTTGAGGGTCACTGACATAAATAGTGATATTCGAAATATAGTAATGTCAGCCCCATTGTCATGGAGGTCAGAGAGAAAAGCAGTGAAGATTTCTGAACAGTTCCTTTGGGGTGAGTTATAATACACTGAGAGTGAAAAGTGGCAATGCACAAATATTAATATCACATCGGGAACTATAGAGATATGACTTCTGGGGAAGTCTCATTGCTGCTGGGAGGTGTCTACCTGATCATTCCCTAAAATCGTCACTGCTTTGCAGGGGCGAAGGTAGGAATTTATTTCAGGGATCGATAACTTTTTAAGGGGTTCAAAGTCAATATGAGGACATCCTGTACTAAAATGTCGAACATCATCTATAATATTAGGTAAAATTTACAGAAAAGTAGTGATTTCGGGTGGCGGGGGACTCTGGATCGTCAAGGCCTACATCCTGTGTTCGTCCCTGTTGCTCCGAACTTTCATAAGCTTCTCTTCAAATATATGAGACATAAAATGTAAATGATAAATGTATAACATAGAATACTATTTAGGATAAATAGAAAATAACTAAGAAGTAGAAAATAATTAAATATGTCGAAAGACAAGCTTTTTAACCAGTAAGTACTCGCACCATTTTTTGTGACAGCAGTACTCGCGCGGGGATCCAATAGACCCCCAAATTTATATTTTTTACAATAAAATATATTTTTTATAATTAGGACATGTAGGATAACTCTAGACATGTTTTTAAAAGTATTTTTTGCAATTAGAATTTTTGTAGTCGTTTTGAGACATTTTGTTATATTTTTTTATCAGGTTTTCTGGCTACCAACACAAAATTTACCTGTTTTGGGGTCTGTGCACACTCCACGCGAGTACTTAAGAGTTAAACAATCATACTTGAAATGAAAAGTATAATTTTAAAAACATGTTCCATTTATGCATGGCTAAAAAGAAGTGAGAAGTGCTGATCTGCAGTGCCATTTTTCATCTCTTCGAACCCGAAAACTATGAATTCGACATCAATATCTTTCGCATTCTATTATTTTTACATGTCACGCCTTCCCCTTCGAGCAATGGTATCAGTGTCTTACTCTCCCCCATAAGTATATTGTTCAGATGGTAATTTATTCGTATACCAAATTCGTTTGAAATTTCTCCAGGGGTCCATTTTGCATCATACGGTCCATTCTACGTTTCTTCTTTGTCATATATATGTATATAGATATTACAGCAACAATGGAATATTGTATTACCCTCCGACTGTCGTCGTTATGTAAAAACTCATCATGATATGACGTAGGAAAATGAGTTATCGCAAGGTTGTAAGATTTAATATCAAAGTTGAAACATCACAAGTTAAAGGAAAGCGTGTAATAAGAAATTACCTATTTGAAAATAATTCCGGCTTAAACTAGCTGCAAATATACATAAAGGTCAAAATTGAATTTCTGAAATGCACTGTATGAGCGTCGCTATAAAGAAAAAAAAACAATAAGAACGGTCGGGATTCGAACCTACGAGTCTCTTACACTAACCAATCATCTAACAGACAATGAAATAAACACCCTACTTTCTAAGCTTATAGGTTCACAACCAAGAGACAGACTCATGCGCATTTCCATTGCATTAAAAAAATTTACGTTTCTAAAGTCTAACATGTTTACGACGATTTATTTCATTTTACACTAGAGTCTCGCAAAAGATAATTTATACCTGAGTATTTGGCCCTAATTTATCAGACGGTTCTGTCAAATATAATTAAATTATCACAGTACTAACAAACTTTTACTGTCTTCAAAAGTGTTCCTGAAGAAGGGAAGTTCATTATCCACCATGTAACTAAGTTATATGAATTACTAAATAAAAGTCTCCGTGGCTGAATGGATAAAGCCCGGGTTTGATGGCTTAGAGATTTGTGGTTAAAAAACCGTCTCGGACGCTAAAGATTTTTTAAAACTCTTAGGCTAGTTTTAGACGGAAGCATTTATCGTAGCATTTCTCATAGATGTGCTGCCAAAAATTTCATATATTCTATGGCATCAAAAGTATATGGTGCTTTTAAACGGTAGCATTTAGTAAACATCTGTCGTGACGTAGCAAACAAATCACTGGAGAAGAGCGCAATTATGGCTCCGAAATTACGCGTGAGGTAGCTAAAGCTATAGTAATTGTAACAATAGTTCTCGCCGGTCATATTAAAAAAAAAACGAAAATCAGAAAGACGTATATGGACAAAGAGCATCCCTACTCCAACTCATTTTTCTTTACTACAATTCAATTTCCCACACAAAACAAAGATCATGGATATTTGACACAAAATCTTTCGCTTCTTTTTAACACACCACGGCGCTGGAATCGGACTAGAAATGCTGGGGAAAATACTTCGAAATAGAGCAGGTTCTATCGACAAGAAATGCCATAGGATATGCCATGGCATGGGAAATGCTATAGCATTTGCTACTTTACACGGTAGGATATCGATGATACGATTTTTTCTATGAGAAATGCTACGATAAATGCTTCCGTCTAAAACTAGCCTTAGTTTTCCTAATCTTAAAATCTTTCTTTCCTTTCGCACTATCTGATGCAGAAAAAAATGAGTTCTCCATCTTAATTCAACAACTGCCTAATCTGATCCTCGCAGTTTATAAACTTTCCTTCTTCTGTTTCACAATCACAATTTCCGCCTTAATACGGAATTTGTCCTATCATTTTTTCTCCACTCTAAACTTGCATATATAATTGATCCTTGAATCTACAGGACATGGAAACTCCTTAGGATACGTAACTGTTGATTTATTACACTGGCAGTTTAAACGTATCTTTAGCGAACCTAAGTCCAACGGGTATTGGTGAATAACATTTGTTTTATCGGGGCAGTTCAAAGTGCCTGGGTTTAGGAACTGGTGATTAAAAACTAATCCCTTTATAAAGACGTAACAAATGTTTGTACCTATGCATATAATCTGAAAGCGCAGAATCGATTTATTTCTGCTGCAGAAAAAGTTTGTCATAAATAATACAGTTCGGAACCTGAAATGAGGTAATCGTAATTTCGTGTACTTTATAGACAGTCAGACCTATTCAGACACGATAAGGGATCATATTCAGTGAGAATAGTTTCCGTTTCCTATGTAGCCATAATGGCCTTGTCATAAATTATTTTACATGTTTGATCTTGATCATGAAAGAGAAGAGCGATAAGACGAAATAACGAAATGGATTTAATTCCTCGTATTATAGGAACATTAACGATTAATGTTACTTTGTTGTCCACGTAATGAGAAGTGGTCGTGCGCAGATTATAATAACGATTTCTGCAATTCGAAAACCATGAGAAATTTTATTAGGGTTAACGGTGCTTAATGATGTACCAAATTTCACAAAATTAAATCCTCACGTTAAGTGGATTTGCATATCCAGGCTCCTAACTATGAAAACATTTACGCTCACTCCAACCTCAATCATTTCACGAATTCAACCTGTTTTACGTATGTTATTAGGACATAATATCGATTGTGATTTATTCTAAAAACACTTTTATACATTGCAAGAGCTGTAACGTGCAAATATTTACTGAGAACTCATAGTCGTATCGGAATAAACAAAAGCGAGTATGGAACAGTAAACTGCTTTCACAAGAGGCCAAACACAGATGTGCAAAGGCATACAAAATGGTCGAGTGGTTTGGGTCGATACACTATCAATCACATGTTTGTGTGTTCAAACCCGGTAGTAAGTTGTTTCTTTTTTAAGTGTCTTCCTATTTTCACCCGGAGGCTGAAAATATTTCTTTGAGTAACTCATTGAAAACTTCTTTTGTTTCAAATTCGATTAGAACGGAACATTATATGAATTGCGAATCTTAAATCCATAGCTAAAAAAAAAAGAAAAGAAAGAAAGAAAAAAAGAAAGAAAGAAAGAAAAGAAAATAAGTATACTCACTACTCCATTATCCTCTGATTTGTAACGAAAAAATATTTATAAACAGTAGTGACTTCAGAAAATTATCCTCGGGGGGAATTTCAATATGCGGGTGGAGGGCAAACATTGGTAGTCCACATTGAGCACGATCGAATATATGGTCCTGAAGGCGGAAATTTCTTAGCTCGAAAGGGGTCTCAAATTCTCCGTCAAATCACGTCCTGAAAGTATCATTGCTTAAAAGCTTTTCGTAGCAAATATAATATTACACTTGTTTCTCGTTCTACATTTAGAATTGGTAAAATCATAACTTACAGAGGATTATAATAAAAGCATAAAAATTACAATACCAATCATGTATAAATTATCCTGTAAGTTACCAACTTTGGGTCAGATTAAAACTCAAATATTTGTTTTCGGATTGCACTTAGAAGAAAGTCCTCTCTATATAATCCTGATTGGAAAGCCATGTATAACTCTAATTAATTAATCAATATTTATACAAATATTTTTTTATTTTACTATTTTTACTATTCAATATTATATACACTTCATTTCCAAAATCAAAATCTCGAAAATGTATATTGTACGAGTGCAGATTCGAAAATAAATGATTATTTATCATATATATTGGTCTCTATTCGAAATTCTATTTAATCGAATCCGACAAGAACACAGACAGAAACATTCAGAACAGGTGAAAAAAGAGAGAAAAAGGTGCTGTACCCGGCGGAGACTCGAACTTAGTTCGAATATTGCATTATAGGCCGAACGCCTTAGACCACTCGGCTATGGTAACAACTAGTGATTCTAGCAAAGGCTTCCAGTAGTAGTTCTTATTACAGAATAACGTTTTCTATTGCCTAAAATTTAAACCTAATTTACTTTGATATAACATATCTATTAATTTGTTTCATGAACACTTTTTCATTACTTTGATGAATGATGTATGTTGTTGATATAGATTCTATTACACGTTCTTTCGTAAATATTATAGAAAGTATCAGGGTTATTTATGATCTTTCATGGAAATTGACTGGCGCATGCGCAGTACACAGACAGTTCAATTGGAAGGCGAGGAAGGAAACGCTAACACACTGTTAGAATGTTTCCCTCACAATCAGTAGTTCCCAACCGAGGGACGGCGGGACGCACTTCCTCCTCCTGGGGTGGCGTGAAGGGTTTACGAAGTCCCTTCGTTGTGTTATATTTTTTGAATGATTATGCACAATATACAGTCACATCTTCGACACATTTGGAAGTGATAAATCGTAGTATAAATAAGTCGTCCTCCACACACAGTGATTGTTGCTTTTCCAAGATTATAAACTGGAACACTTTTTATTTCAATAGAATATAAAAGTTTCCATGGGAAGGGTTACAACCCCCTGGGTCTTTGATATGTCACCGCCTAAACCGTAACTTTCAAGTTAGAATCGAAAAATGGAGGCATGTGACCTACTAAATATATTTTTAGTTCATTATACATTTTCATAAATAAAATATCCACAATTACAATGACAGTAAATGCTAAGTAATTATTGTAAATGTTTGTACTTTCATTTTCCCTCTTTCTTCTCAACTGAGCTTGAAAAATGTAAAAATTGTAGGTTAAGAATTTCAAATATTACGTATATTTTAGCGTATTACGAAATTATAATTAATAGAATACGGCAGGATCACAAACAGGAACGTCAAGAAGAGGTAAAACCAAATTGTATTGTGGTGGGATTCGAACTACTCTTGAATGGTGCCTCAGAATCTCTAGCCGAAATCCTTAGTCCACTCGGCTAATGTCACAAGTTGAAAATATAGTAAGCGTGTTTCGTGTTCAATCTTTTGTTACAGTATGAAATTTATTTTGTATTCTCTGAAGTTTAAGCTTATTTTGGCCTGATGTAATAGTTTGTTGAAATTGTTTTATGTTTACTACTTTGACGAATGATGTTGTTAATATAGGTTCTATTACGTATTCGTTCATAAATATTACAACAATTGTCAGGATTATTTATGATCTTTCATGAAAACTGACTGGTGCATGCGCAGTAGAAACAGAAAGATGCACTTTACCGACATTTGTCATACACGCTAGAACGCAAATTTCTAACAGGTTCTGAAAATGCCTCGCTCTAAAGGTTGTGGAGAACTGTCTGTTGCTCTGAGAGGAGAAATCATAGACCGAGCAAAAATGGGACAAACTGTGCCTCAGATTGCTAGAGATCTAGGATGTGACAAGAAAACGGTCAAGAAATGGGTTCAGCGACATGAAGAAGGTGGTGAATGGTTCAGGTCTCGGTCAAGAAGTGGAAGTCCAAAAGTGACAACTGCAGCTCAAGATCAAGCTTTAGTTACAGAAGTAATGAACAGACCTCTACGCCACACGTCAATCCTCTTGGACAAAGCCAGAGAATATAATTGTTTTCACGAAACAATAAGAAGAAGATTATTGAGGGCTGGTCTACACTGTTCAAGACACGCTAGGAAGACTCTCCTGACTGAAACTCACAAGGCCAGACGAATGGAATGGGCACAGAATAACATAACCCAACCTCAGTCATATTGGGACTTAGTCATCTGGACCGACGAGAAGGTTTTCAAGTCTAACCAACAAGGCAGAGTTATATTGTATAGACCGCGCGGAACCAGGTATGCTGAACAAAATATTATCAGAACTTCTTGTTCAGGACGAATATCAGCACACTTTTGGGGATACATGACGGCTGCTGGTCCTGGAGATTTGGTTGCGGTGCCTGAGAGAATGAATATCAGTGTTTACATTAATATCCTCGAAAATACGTTGTTACCGTCCTTAGAAAGAAACTTCCCCGAACATGAAGAATATATATTTATGCATGCCAACAGTGCTGTTCACACTTCCCGGCAAACACGAGAGTGGCTAAGTGAACATCCAGAGTTAATTTGTGTTTGAGTGGCCCCCTCTATCCCCAGATTTGAACCCAATTGAACATCTCTGGGCCTACATGGTGCAAGAATGGGAAGAGAGACGTGAAGACAGAGACCAAACGTTTCTTCAAAATCATGTTATGGAACTGTGGCAAAATTTCGTGACACACCGTCGTATTGCTCGAGACTTGTATCTAGTATCCCCTCCAGACTTCAAGAAGTTATTGACTCTGGAGGTGATTACACGAAGTACTAGTGTGTTATTTTTTGTGTAAACATTTATTTAAGTTTCATTTATTTATTATATTTTTTCAAGAGCAATACTTTCGTTCTTCATTCTTTTCCTTTGCTTGTTTACTTATTAGTTCGTTACAACGTTAAGGAAGAGTAGTATATCTTCAAAAAATATTTGTGAATTTACTTTGAACGTTTCTAAGAATACATTTACTTTTTTCTTACTCTATATCATGCCCAATATTACTTTCATTTCAGTTAATTAATAACTTTATTTTACATCTCGGATAAAAGTATTATTGCCTTTTTAACGATGTTTTTCCTTTTGATTGTGTAATTTCTAGTTTCATTGAATTATCTCAATTTGAATGAATAAATCACATTTTGTTTATTGTCCCTTCCTTAGCTAGGTTCGAATTCGAGAACAATGTGGTGTAATTAACGTTCTTTATTCTTCATATTGTGCAGTAATGACAATATTAATTATTTTTCATGAGTCCAGTTGATCAGTGAGAACTTGGACAAACATTAACCTGGTGATTCTTTACGCAATGACAAGAGTAAAATTCATTTTAGCTGTTCTTTATACTTCACAGCGATGAAACATTCTAACAGTGTGTTAGCGTTTCCTTCCTCGCCTTCCAATTGAACTGTCTGTGTACTGCGCATGCGCCAGTCAATTTCCATGAAAGATCATAAATAACCCTGATACTTTCTATAATATTTACGAAAGAACGTGTAATAGAATCTATATCAACAACATACATCATTCATCAAAGTAATGAAAAAGTGTTCATGAAACAAATTAATAGATATGTTATATCAAAGTAAATTAGGTTTAAATTTTAGGCAATAGAAAACGTTATTCTGTAATAAGAACTACTACTGGAAGCCTTTGCTAGAATCACTAGTTGTTACCATAGCCGAGTGGTCTAAGGCGTTCGGCCTATAATGCAATATTCGAACTAAGTTCGAGTCTCCGCCGGGTACAGCACCTTTTTCTCTCTTTTTTCACCTGTTCTGAATGTTTCTGTCTGTGTTCTTGTCGGATTCGATTAAATAGAATTTCGAATAGAGACCAATATATATGATAAATAATCATTTATTTTCGAATCTGCACTCGTACAATATACATTTTCGAGATTTTGATTTTGGAAATGAAGTGTATATAATATTGAATAGTAAAAATAGTAAAATAAAAAAATATTTGTATAAATATTGATTAATTAATTAGAGTTATACATGGCTTTCCAATCAGGATTATATAGAGAGGACTTTCTTCTAAGTGCAATCCGAAAACAAATATTTGAGTTTTAATCTGACCCAAAGTTGGTAACTTACAGGATAATTTATACATGATTGGTATTGTAATTTTTATGCTTTTATTATAATCCTCTGTAAGTTATGATTTTACCAATTCTAAATGTAGAACGAGAAACAAGTGTAATATTATATTTGCTACGAAAAGCTTTTAAGCAATAATACTTTCAGGACGTGATTTGACGGAGAATTTGAGACCCCTTTCGAGCTAAGAAATTTCCGCCTTCAGGACCATATATTCGATCGTGCTCAATGTGGACTACCAATGTTTGCCCTCCACCCGCATATTGAAATTCCCCCCGAGGATAATTTTCTGAAGTCACTACTGTTTATAAATAGTTTTTCGTTACAAATCAGAGGATAATGGAGTAGTGAGTATACTTATTTTCTTTTCTTTCTTTCTTTCTTTTTCTTTTTTTTTCTTTTCTTTTTTTTAGCTATGGATTTAAGATTCGCAATTCATATAATGTTCCGTTCTAATCGAATTTGAAACAAAAGAAGTTTTCAATGAGTTACTCAAAGAAATATTTTCAGCCTCCGGATGAAAATAGGAAGACACTTAAAAAAGAAACAACTTACCACCGGGTTTGAACACACAAACATGTGATCGATACTGTATCGACCCAAACCACTCGACCATTTTGTATGCCTTTGCACATCTTGTTTTGCCTCTTGTGAAAGCAGTTTACTGTTCCATACTCGCTTTTGTTTATTCCGATACGACTATGAGTTCTCAGTAAATATTTGCACGTTACAGCTCTTGCAATGTATAAAAGTGTTTTTAGAATAAATCACAATCGATATTATGTCCTAATAACATACGTAAAACAGGTTGAATTCGTGAAATGATTGAGGTTGGAGTGAGCGTAAATGTTTTCATAGTTAGGAGCCTGGGTATGCAAACACGCTTAACGTGGGGATTTAATTTTGTGAAATTTGGTACTACTTTCTATGCAAGCAGTATTGATGTCCCCATTTTGGTGTTCATATTGTACTGTGGTCAAAAGTATGCTGAGAAGGACCTGTACTGAAACTACAGTGATGTGATTTCGAAATTCTTCTCTAACTACCCTATAGTAGTACTCCTGCCTGTTGGTGCGATTTTGCTCCGTTGTCTCTGACTCAAAACCCATGATATATGGTCTGGGGTCAAATGACCTAGGAGTACATATGATACCCCTTGAGAATTGCCAAGTATAAAAATTCGATATGGTAGTACAGGAACAGGATATAACCTCTGTAAGTTTTAGGAGTGTTTCTCGTTCTCTTCATGGTTGAAAAATCGCCAAAAATTTAAATTTCCGTTCTTGATCTATTTTATCCTCTTTGATGAGGTCTTATTACGTTATATGCAGGGGCGGATCCAGGACCGACTTCTGGGGGGCGGTGGGTTGTCATACTGCTACTTTTAAGGGCTCCAAACTTTGGAATGGGTTTTATTTAAATATATATATAATAAGTTTTCTCTTCTGAGGGGCGATTGCCCTGATCCCCCCTGGATCCGCCCCTCGTTATATGATGATATGCGTATGCATATGGTCTTGGACAGAAGTACATTAAGCCTCCCTTTGAGGTAATATGTATGTGCATACCTTAAATTTTGGAACCCTTTTCATTCCCTTTCATAGGACAAGTTTACATGAACGAACCCTTTGAAATTTTGGGGATCAAAGGTCAAGGTCTATGCTTGGCATGGTCAAAGACTAATTTTGGCGTTTAATAACATATTCTTAACATGAATGTATATAAAATTGGCAAAAATTAAAAACTCTGGGACGAATACCTAACTTTTGGGATTAAATGCTCAGGGTTCAGTTTTGATTGGTGGGTTTTTCGAGTATTAGGTGAAATTGATAAACTATCGATCAGATTTTTAACACTCGACTAACTCCGCACTGGTAACTTCCAATAATTTATTTGCATATGGGATTAATATTCCAAATACAATGTTTTGAAAGCATTTTATAGGAAGTTGGAAAAATAGAAATGCCTCGATAATTATTGCAATCAGTTTTGTCCCTTTTCTTGTGAATTGGGACAATGATTAATTCTTTTTTACTCTTATGATAATTTCTCGTTGTTCCAGTAAAGGAGAATGGGTTTGTGTATCTTGTTCCACAAGTTCTCCCATCCAGCTAAAATTAACTCAGCCGGTATTTCGTTTACACGTGAAGATTTGTGTTGCTCTAATTTCTTTATGGTGATTTCTACTTCTGTTCGACTAGGCTCTGGAATATTCTGTTCTGCTGTGTGCATTTCCTTTTTTTGAACAATGTACTCCTGCGCACTCTTTACGGTCTTAAAATATCTCACTAGAACCAGAACATTCTTTTTAAACTCAGATGAAGTTGGTTTCTTACGTAAATTCAAGTTGTTATGCACTAATGTAATGAACAAATGCATTTAGCAAAAGTGCCTCTGTTATAGTCCATGCAAAAGTAAATTTTGGCTCACACCGTCATACGCGAAAGTCCCTCTATGGTAGTTTATTTCAGTTCTTATTTGCTTCAATTTCATTTTTTTCATGTTATCGTGGAAAAGCTGAAAGCTTCCCAACTCAAAGCACATTTGTGTTTTATACTCCACAC